>NC_069099.1:3346232-3646232 GCF_947172395.1 Bicyclus anynana
CTCGTTTTGTGACAGAAGGGCTGGCTCATTTTTTGCGCAAAGGATCAGCCTGGCTGTCCATGTCGGAAATGCAGCCAGTAATCGTGCCATCAGTCCACGTGGACATGATTTGTATAGTTATTATATAATATAATATAATAAAATAAAAAAGGTGCTGTATCTTTTAAATATTCCTGTTCCCATTCAACTAGTCGGATAAACCTGAGTAGGTACGACAACCCTAGATTTTTTCGGGAGAACAGTAAAATTTATATTTACCTCGAAGGCCCAATTCCTCTTTAATGCAAATTTCATCTAAATCAGTTTAGTCACAGTAGGTTATACTGTGGTTTAGTAGTTTAGCCGCGAAAAGGTAACAGACAGACTTACTTTCGCATTCATATTATTTGTACGAATATTTCGGAACGCTAAAAACTTCGCGGCATCTTATATTTACGCTAATTTACTGATACTCATCAAAATGCCAGGAAAATCATCAACCAACAAAAAACAATGGATGGAACGAGCGAATATGCAATTAAAATAAAAATAATATTGGTCTAACCAAATGCTTTATGTTTAAACAATATTGTGTGAAGCTCATGTCAGGTTCCTTATGCCGTGGAGAACTAGCCACGGCCGAAGCCTCCCACCAGCCAGACCTGGACCAATTAAGAAAATCTCCATCTGCCCAGCTGGGGATCGAACCCAGGACCTCCGTTTTGTAAATCCACCGCGCATACCACTGCGCCATGGAGGCCGTCAAAATATTTTGGTTACAAAGTTATTAGTTTTTAGCAGCTGATGAGTTTCTTCTGGTAGTTTCCAAGCTGGCAGAGTTTTACCTATTAACAGACAAAACTAACTTTCAAATTCTTGTAAAGCCTAAAATAATTTGATTTGAACATCAGAGTTACGTTGCGTAGCAAATCTACATACTGCAAGGTTATGGCGCCTACTACGATATAACAGCGTTGATTAGTGTTATATTACAAGGTTATTTATAGTTTCAAATAGTGTCACTGTCCGGTATCAGGGTCAATCAA
Source organism: Bicyclus anynana (assembly GCF_947172395.1). Taxonomy (NCBI): domain Eukaryota; kingdom Metazoa; phylum Arthropoda; class Insecta; order Lepidoptera; family Nymphalidae; genus Bicyclus; species Bicyclus anynana. The sequence goes on from NC_069099.1 coordinate 3,347,258, forward strand.
GAGTCGTTTATAATCGTTATATCTCATATCATATAACCGCTTTTGGCCATATCGGCCGTTGCTGTTTTTAGGGTTCTGTGGTCAACAAGGAACCCTTCTAGTTTCGCCATATCCATCTGTCGCAGAAGAACCAAAGTCACAGACATAGCTCAACGAGTTGCGAAGCTGAAGTGGCAATGGGCGGGGCACATAGTTCGAAGAGCCGATGGACGTTGGGGTCCCAAAATGCTGGAATGGCGACCCCGCACTAGTAAGCGCAGTGTTGGCCGACCCCCCACCAGGTGGACTGACGACATCAAGCGAGTCGCAGAGATTCGCTGGATGCAGATGGCTTAGTATCGTGATGTTTGGAAGTCCCTACAAAAGGCCTATGTCCTGCAGTGGACGTCCATCGGCTGATATGAAGATGATGATGATGATCTGTCCGTCTGTCCGACGTTCCGGCTGTTTAGCTCGGCTCTATTAGTACTAGAAAGCTTCAATTTAGCATGAGTTGCAAGTCAACAAAATCGTAAAATTAAATCTGGTAAATAGTTTTTAGGTTATCTCCCCTACATGTGATGAATGAAACTTCATCCCTTAGTGTGATTTGTTGTTGAATAGATTTTAAAAAAATATTGTGTATGTAATTTAGCGGTCTGTTTGTGAAATATTAAGGGTTTGTGAAATATTTTTGTTAGAGTCAAGTGTCCATCCCTCTGCTAGCAAAAGAGTTGTTTATAGATTCATGAAATAGTAGAACTATGTGATAGTTCTACTATTTCATGCTAAGTAAGATTTTAAAGGGTTGTAGTAGATCAATCAAAAACCATTCACAAGATTTTTTATCACTGCAGAACCCTACACTTCGCATGATCTGACATGCACTTCGCCGGTTTTTCGTATAAATAATGAACCTGAACACCTTGTAAATACACGAAACGTTTATTTAATAAAATAAATATGAATGTTGAATATACTTAACAATGTTTGTATAAATAGGTATTACTTTGCCTTTTCCTCAAAAACTAGATAAACCCGCGCGAAGTTAATACAATTCTGACCAAATCTTCGACACTACGTCACTGAACCATAATAATTATAGTTCAGTATTAATAATGGTCTGGATATGAACGCTAATTGTACCATAAGTCCAATCAAAACAAAAGGGAAGTGATTCCAATTTAACTTTAATATTTGATTTTGATTTAACAAAACTAATTAGTCGTAAATAATTGATTGAAGTAGTTCATAGTTCGAAGAATCGATGGACGTTGAGGTCCAGGTGGACTGACGACATCAAGCGAGTCGCTGGGATTCGCTGGATGCAAGCGGCTCAATATCGTGATGTTTGGAAGTCCCTACAAAAAGCCTATGTCCTGCAGTGGACGTCCATCGGCTGATATGTGATGATGAAATAATTGATTGTATAATCTACTTATAAGTGACTGGTGCAAAATATACGAATTTAATATTACACACATACCTAGTAAACAGTTCGTAATACAAAGCAACACAATAGATTGGTGATATTTTTTGCTCCTTTGTCACCGACATTTTGAAATGTTTAAACTCTGTCGTAGTTTTATGTTGAAAATGAATAGTTAGCGTTTCGTAATTATGCGTGTTTTGTAAGTTATTTCGTTAATAAAATCATATTCTCCGTTTTCGCTTTTTGCGTTTCTAATATGCGAGTCACATCAGAAGTCATGACGTGTTGTCTAAATTTCGGCAAAATAAAGACACTTTCCTCACAACAATGAAAAAGAGAGATGTATACCAGATTTATAAAACAATGTTTTCTGATTTTTACTCGTAGCTAACCTAGCGTTTTCTTTTTTACTTTGACTTGATCAAAATAAAGTATCCCACTTCTGATGTTTCACGCTTAGTATACGTGAAAGGGACTCCATTAGCCTTGACCAATTTATTATCCAAAAAGAGAAAGTTTAAGCTTTTCTAGCTAACCCAAGGACTTAAAAGAATCAGTGTGTGGCAAAATAAATGTTTACGGCGTATTTAAGTAATTTGCAATTAAAATTAAATGATAATGGACGATAAACATCTTATACAATGAACGTCATTTAAAATTATTAATTAAAATTAGCATAAAAAGTTCATTTATATGTTAAATTTTAAATGTTTTTGACTAAAACCGTTTTTTATTTTTTGCAAATTGGACAGATATCCTATATCTACTATGATTTTTTTTAGTTAACTATGTCCTCAAAAACCTTTTACATATTGTATACATACATATTTGTATTTGATATATCTGTTAGTACTAACTACGTAGAGCAGAGCGTCAAAAAAAGGACGCTTATGGGATCCTACATTATTACTATTAGTGATAAGGTTCATCATTATCAACCCATATTCGGCTCACTGCTGAGCTCAAGTCTCCTCTCAGAATGAGAGGGGTTAGGCCAAAAGTCCACCACGCTGGCTCAATGTGGAATAGCAGACTTAACACACGCAGATAATAATTAAGAAAATAATTTAGTTGCTGGTTTCATGTTTCCTTCACCGAGAGAGACAGAATTTCTTAAAATGCAAATAAATTAAAAGTTGGAGTTGCATACCCTGGACCAGATTCGAACGCACAACCTCTGGAATCGAAGGCAAAGGTCTTATCCACTGGGCTATCATGGCTCTCCAGTATAAGGTTGCCGTTAACGATTTTTTTTATACATCCGGGTTACGTACAATTTACGCCCTGTACGAATTCCTCAAACCCCCTGACGTTGCTATCAGTTACCGTTCCTTGGAGCCTTCAGAAGTTACGACAGAAAAAGAAACAGAATATCCGATGCGGTTGGCACAAATCTTTCAGACACGCCTGGATAGGATGGCTTAAAGTATTTTTTTTTGTAGCTAAATGTTAAATCTGTGATTTTACTTTTAACTTTGCACATTGACAGACAGGTAGGTACCAGCAGGCCAATTCACTAACTTTGACGTATGTTAGTTGACATATACGAAATTTCGATTCTACGTAACAATGTCATCCGGTGCCTACTGGTGGATATCTTACAGTAGGTAGATGACATTACTCAATTGATTTGATGTTTATTTTAATAGGTTGATAATAAAGACCAAAATAGTGAATAAGCTGGCAGGCAACGCTAATTAACCTACACAATAGACACGACTTCTAGTTATTAGTATGTACCTACTTATTAGTATGTCAAGAAACACAATAGCTGCATTTGCAGTGGCTATTTCAAACAGGCGTTTCGGAAATCATTGGATAAGGATTTAAATTTAAAATCTTTTTAACATAAAAATGGAACCGACTTCAAATACGTATCAGTTTAATATCACTTCAGAAAATTAAATGGGATCAATCTGGAAATATACTCTTTCAAACAAAAATGAATTTTCAAAATTGGTTAACGTGGCAATACAATAGAATAGTTATAGTGATAATTAATTTATCAGATTAGGTACAGATAATTAATTAGATACTACTTAAATATGCGTTTTTAAAGTAGCCATACTGTACTTCGAAAATGAGTTTTTTTTAGTTTGTCAGTCTTGCTCGTACCATAAGAATATACAGTAGGTAACCAATTATGGAGTTTGGACTGTGGTAGCTTTAGAAAAAGGTTCCAAGGGTCCACAACCCTCACTTAATTCGCGTTACCCCTTCGAAAAATATCGTTAAATATTTTTTCAAGAAAACTTTAAGGCCATCTATTAATGGCTACCGTATTAAATTTGAGTATGTTAGGAGCAAGTACTGTTAAACAGCCTTTGTGTAGGTTTGTCTGGCTATCACAGGCCGTCAGTCTATTCCCTGCTTACGAGAATTACTATGAGAATAAACACAATAGTTGCGATGCAGTGCTAACTACTTACCTGCCTATTTTTTGCTCACAACTTCTACATTGTCACCGCTAATGGTATTTTTGCTTTGTCACCAATCACATTTCACACTTTCTAGAATGTTTTTATGTTTAGTTCACTTTGAGATCCATTATACGAGAATTGTCCACGCAATTTTATTACTACACAATCTTATTATAAAGTCTTTAGAGCTTCTTTCTGATTTCCTTCCTATTTGTACTAAATATTTCTTGACAAAAAATTATGCCCACTAGGTACCTACATAAAAAAGAATAACATAAATAAGTTTTAATAATAATCTGTCTCGGTATCGTGGCGTACTTATCACAAAGTGGAAAATGCCTTAATGAAATAATGGAAATGGAATGCAATTCCGCCAGATAAAATTGGAGATAGGTACATTACATAGGTACATTGCGATCGAGAGTTTATTTAAAAAATTATATGGTTACACCAATTTAAAAAGTTGTTTGCGCGGCCTTTTAGTATTTTTCCACCAATATCTACCGAGTAACGTGTTGACAAAATTTTGTAATTAACTGTGGCCCTTATAAAGGCTCACTTAGCGGGCGATGGCGAGCTATGCTTCTCTGCCTGATCGAATCAGAAATGAGGAGATCCGCAGAGGAAGTAAAGTTACTGACAAGGCTCAGCGAAGTCGCGAAGCTAGAGTGGCAATGGGCCGGGCAAGGTGCTGGAATGGCAACCCCGCACTGGAAAGCGCAGTGTTGTACGACCCCCATCTAGGTGGACTGAGTGTTGTTTGGAAATCTATGCAAGAGGCCTATGTCCAGCAGTGGACGTCCATCGGCTGTCCGTGATGACTGATGAAAATTTTGTGAATGGAAAATTGTCAAATAATATAATTGTATACTTAGTTGAAATCCATACTAATATTATAAATGCGAGGTATATTGGTCCTTAGACTTGGAGCAACACAATAGGGATGATGACACTTTTTTATATTGTATATAAATTAGGAGTATGCTAATAGTAAAGCAATATTAATTAATTTAAAATAGATTTAATTATTAAATTGTTTTTCTAAAAAGGTTATTAAGTTACAGAAATCGTTGTATTTTTGATAGTCATTAAAACTTTTACGTTTTATTAAGGTTAAAAAAAATTTAAAACACAAAAAAACACCAAGAAATACATACCTACTATAGAACACGCGTTATAGCAATTAAAATAATTTAAATTTCACGCAAGCCATCTTCGTACAATCAAAGAAAAGTCACTGTTTTCATACTAAATATAGAAAAAACCCACAACGAAGTCCGCTAAAAGTAAATGTATGTTTTTGCGAATACAAGTTACTTATTTACACAAGCACAGTATTTCCCGATATTCACGGTCACAGTTATATTTTGTGTCAATCCAACTTTATTTCTACTTAAGTTTCATTCAAGTTTAGGTTAATTCGAAGGTAAATAAAAGGTAAATGGTCCCTCACGCGCCCGCACTAGTGAGAGGTCGATTGCCGTTTAATATATAAGTAGCCGGCGACTAACGCAGTGTAAAATGAAATAGAGAGGTTTTCTACCTAACTAACTTAAGCTTTATGGGTAAAGTGCCTGCGATAGATAGATCTTCGTGATTTTATGAAAACCTGATGGTTACGTAAGTAAATAAGTCTTCGATTCGGAGGGCGTAGGTTCGAATCCGGTCTTCCAGATAATATGTGCATTTTAAGAATTATTAAATCGTGAGAAAACCTACCTGAGAATTTTCTTAATTATTTACTCGTGTGAAGTCTGTGTAACCCGCATTGTGCCTATTATTTGCCGTGGTAGACTATAAGCCTAACCATACCATAATAAGAGGAGATTTGTGCTCAACAGTGAGCGTTTAAATGCTTCAGACCTTCAACCGTCGTATTCATCATATCCCCAATAGCCAGTCATATGGCTTCGTCGCAAGCCTTCGAAAAATTTAAATATCATTCTTTATTAAAGGTCCCTAACGAAAGGTTGCTATAAAGCTAAGTCATAATATGTTTTCTGTGGCTAAGTGTCGAGCGACTGGTGACATTTTTTATGTTGTATAGGCTTGCGCTTGACTACAATCATGCCTGATGGAGAGGATGGAAAACAATGATGAGTCTCGCAAGTCTAGGTTGCAGTGCGCTTGATTATACCATTTCTCATCATATCCTGTAAAAAAATATATAAAAATAATACGTTTTATACTTTAACAATTGAAGGTTCACCCATCAGACCTGCTACCACTCAAAGCCACCACGACCCTTTCTCCATTGTTGCCTACCGTAAGTACTTACCTAGGACCTGACAAAAAATCAGCTATTTTATAAAGAGGTCTGGCATTCACAGGCTTGGTCCATAACTACATGACTTTAATGAGCTTTCTGCTTCCTTGTTTCTATTTGTATGGTGGAGGGAAAACTGGTTATGTTTACCTATTTATGGGTTACGATAACAATAATGATTTAGAGTGAAGTACTTTCATTTAAAAATGTCCGAGTTTCTTTTTCTTTTAAAGTAACTAACTTTAAAAATTTAACATTGGTCTGTTAAGGTATCAGTCTCTGTCACCATAATAAAAATAATGAATAGTCAGTTTCTGTGATAAACTAGTCTGTGCAATCACCCAAAACTGGTTTTTGTGTATGCGACGCCTTGATCTTGCGCCTCTTCGTGAAAAGTTGTTATCACACCTTGCCGACCTCGGAGCCCTTTGTAGATCGTTCGAGACTAGTTCACTCACATTACAAAGTACAATATAGTAGTACAAGTACTCATATGTAAGAGTCGTAACGTAACCAGTGCTGTACGCCTAAAAATATTGCCATCTTCTATCAAGTTACGTTCGAGTTTATGCCTAAATTAAAACTGATTTACCTGCTGTAACTTTATTTTTCACATGGGTAGCTAAATTACATTTTAATTTAAACTAAATAAGAAGAAGAAAGCTTATGATTATATTTCTCTGTTCTCCTCTTTTCTATAGGTCCCTTTACTATCCAGTGGTGCAGTGCAGTGCAAAAAATAATATCTTAAGTTTATTATATCGGTCTGCAGCTATAAGCGTGATTTAGGAATCATCTCTGTTTTATAAATCGCTTCCAAGTTGCTTTTGGCCTGCCACACCATCGTTTGCTCTCCCTACGATACCACTGAAACAAGTCAGATGTACGACGACGACGTCTTTTAGTTTTATTTGGTCGAGAATAGGGAGTTCCTTACCGATGATCTGGACCTTAAGCTTGAAAACCGTGGCAGGTCAAAAGAAGAACCGTGAAAGGATATTTGTTTCACATACACTTATTTATAAAGCGATGCAGCGTATTGATAAATCGTGCGATAAGCTGCGCAATACAAGATTTAAGATATCAGCAATGTATGTAATGTACCCGCAGATAATTTCCTAGACGTCATAAAGATTACATTCGACTATACTTGATAATCAGTTAAATTGGACGGAAAGTTGGCGAGGTGTGGTAGGATTTTAATAATATAGGTTTCACCTCACCAATACCTGCTTTGTTAGCAAACACTTGATCTTCACGTATGTAGGCAGATGGCTTAGCATAATGCGAAAAGTTTTACCTTGTCGTCAAGTAAGAGGTAAATTACCCGAAGTCTTTGGATAAGTATTTAAGTAACAACTTTCTTTGGCAAATATCCTTCGACTAAGTGCCAGGTGTTAAGGCCGAATGAAATGAACAATGAATATAATTACTTAAATAAATATATGATTTTTTGTTCGTCATTATTCATTATGAAAGAATTACTCGCTTTCTGTTTAGCCCCTCGAAAAAGGCTGGGACTGAAAACTACCTCATTTATTTTAAATGGTATATTAGTACCTTGTATAATACAATCTACTACAGTTTACACCAATCTGTGGTGGGTATTTTCAATTTGGAATGAATTAACTTTACTTGGAGTTACTTAGAGCTAACCAGGACCATATAAGTAATTAAACAATGATTTCGCTGAGAAATTAACTTTTAAAAATAAGGAACTATTCTGGGAATATCGGTCTACATCTCGTTAGGAACTGGTTTACCATAATGACTAAGCTTATATTATAAAGCGCATTATGCAAGTAATCTGTATCGATTGAACGCGACCGGTTGACTTCAGGTAATGCAACAATCGTGACGTAATGTTTAGAGTGCTAAATGTATTGCGGACAGATCAAATCAAAACATAATGTACCAGAACCACAAGCACTCTCACACTATGATATCCTAGTATACAAGAATATATTGATGAAAATGTTGGTTATTGTTGTAGTAGCAAATCTTGATGTTAAGTTTTCACGATGATTTTCCTTTATCGTTATACTTATAGCAAGTATTTTCTGTGATGCTACTAACCAATATAGCCCGTGGAACAAATTTACAAGTGATATTTTCCGTGAGTAGTTTCATCTTGATGAGATGCTCAACTTTTTTATTTACGAAAATTCTGGATTTTGGTAGCTAACTGGGTTACCAGGTAATAATAATTTTTGAGCGTCGGAACGAGACAATTGGTAAACTCCCAACTTGTATCAATAACGAGGGTATTAAAAGTTGTTACTAACCAGATGTTTTTTTACTGTTGTGATAGTTGTACAACTTAACAGCCACAATGTACTACAAATTGCGTGGTACATTGTCTCCTTCCGACGCTCAGATATTTTCATTATCTGGTAACCCAGTTAGCTACCAGATTCAAGAATTTCCGTAAATAAAAAAGTTGAGTGTATCATCAAGATGAAGCTACTCACGGAAAATTAACTTGATAGTAATCACTTCCGTTCCACGGATCCCAGACTTTTATAGAAAAAAAACTGTTTGAATGTGTTGACGGTTAATTTCTTTAGAAGGATAAACAGGAAACACCATTTTTCTATTATTATTCTGTTAATTGGACTCTGAAATATAACTTTTATTCTTTATTTGACTTTATTGAGTTCTTGTCAGTCTACAGCATACCCCAGGCTTCTCATGTCTTCGTCGAACTTTTTGTTTTTGTACTGCCTGATTTTGGTGAGCCATTCCCTGAGGGAAACGGGTTCACGAGGACCACCATATCGTGTCGGAAGACATTCTGGATCGATGTACCTGGAGCGAATAAAAAAGCCTTTTAAAATGGTTTTGCTTTAACCACCTGATCTTTTGAATATGCAGAAGTTATTTTGCAAAAGTTATGATTACGGAATAATGAACCTATTTTAGATTATTTTTACAAAGTATGAATTAACTATGAATGTGATGAACCAATTATGAATGTTTTTACAAAACGATCATCTTATTTATTATTTTGTATACCAGTAATATAAAGTACTAAAATCTTCCGTACCTATCCAAACACGGACTCCGCTGTCCGTTTGCTGGTTGGTTCACGCTTTTACCCGGACTAAGTATTGTAATCTATAAGTACCAGGTATTAATAAAAAATGTGTATATGCAAACAAGTTGTTAATCATATTCGTGGAAGTGAACCATCAGTCCATCTGTCACAGCTCGATAATGATAATAATTTTTTTTTGATAATAAAAACGATAACATGATAGATTGACAATAGTTTGTAAGTAGCGAGCGCCAAAGTATTTTCAGTATAAAATATATAGTTTGGCGTTCCAAAACGTTGGGATTTCAAAAACCTATAACTCAATAAACATGATCATAATAAAGTAATGTTTGTCGGCACTTTTCATTCAGAATACTGTTATGAATCACTTGGGAGAGTGCTGACCTGCCTATGAGCATGTCGTGAATAAGCCGAATATGCCCCTTGTCGCGCTGGCGTCGGGAGTTTGATCATAAGTACCAGGCATTCATAAAAGGTGTGTAGGTACCTGTGCAAAGAATTTAAATCATATCCATGAAAGTGAACCTTCTCCCAAAGCCCATCGTTTGGAGCGAACCGCTTGAACACGTAGAACAGCTTCTCAAAGAGACGGGAGCAGTTTATAATGTGCATACCACGCTGATGGATTGGAAACTGGAAATTACAAATAATTGAGAAAGTGAGTATATTCCGTAATTCCAGCTTCGTGCCAGAGGAATTTACTTTTGAAAATAAATTGAAAATTCAACATGGCCATATTCCCATGGATTGGAAACGCAAACTGGAAATTACAAATAATTGAGAAAGTGAGTATATTCCGTAATTCCAGCTTTGTGCCAAAGGAATTTACTTTTGAAAATAAATTGAAAATTTAACATGGCCATATTCCCATTTTCGATAGAAATTTTAGTTCGCAAATTGCCCAAGTGACATAATTAATAAAGACCTTGTAATTTTTAGAGCTTATACGTCCGTATAGATATATACATATAAGATAAAGATACTCGTAGAAGCTTAACTTTAAAAAACCTAAGTACAACATACCCCCGTGACGTTTATGATCTGCATGACAACAGATGGCGTTAGTTGTCGCATATGCTTCAGTGTGATGTCCTCGCAATCCAACATGGCTGTACCGCCCAGTACCTGCAGTTTGGGCTGCATGATGCCGATCTCGAGGAAGATGAGACATCCCCGGACCAGGTCTTCTGCGGGGATAAAGTCTGGATCCCATTGTCCTACATAAAAAAATTTAAAAAAGGGTAACTGTCACATAAAAATATATGGTAGGGTTCAGATTACAGTATTAAAAAATGTTAAGTACTTTTATAATAGTTACATTCGCTATGGAGTAGAGGAATATGAATTATAGCTGGCATTAATAATGTTAAATAGAATAAATAATATGTACTTAGCTCAGTAGGAAGATACAAATAAATTTGAATTATTTGAAAAACTGTTCAAACAAGATTAGTCAGAGCCAGTAAACCCTAAAGAATAAAGCTATTTAATTTTGAAATAATATATATATATTTATACATAATATATGATAATTGATATGATAACTAATATTACTAATTTTAAATCTAAGGAAATAGGCACGGAATAGTAAGTAATAAGTATATACTATATAGATTATAGATCAGTTAAATATAGTAATATACTACTCTAGACAGTAGACTCTAGAGTCTAGACGATAGACGTCGTTATCACGTCTAGAAGAAAACTTAATCTAACAATAAATTAATTATAATTTATAAAAATTATTTATACATATATCATAATAGCTTTATATTTTATTTAATATAATAATTAATTACCCCTATGAATGTTCATAGGGTGTCAAAAATTTTAAAGACTCATTTGAGTGTTCCCCTCCACGGAAATCTTTAGTAAAAGGCGAAAGATTTATGCGTTTTGAAGGGAAACCAGAGTAACGAATTATGTTTCATGGTCAACTATATATACTTTTGTAAATAACCAAACCATAGCGTGTATTTTTCGGAGCATAACGCCATCTAGTTTACATCTTTACATTCGTTATTGTAGTGTGTTCAATTAAAATGTTCAAAATCAATGCTGGTGAAAATATTAATATTTTCTTACCTATGCGGCAAATAATAAGTCGTCCAACGTCAGGTCTATCGAATAAGACACCCTCAAACACATTCCCAAGTTTCCTTAGTCCATACCAGGATACGTCGATCCATAGGTGTTTATTCTGTTCGCGGAAATTACAATACCGGACTATCTAGAAAGATTGCAATGTAAAAAAAAATGTTGTATAGAAATAATATTACAGTAATATACAAATATTGTAAAATAAATATGTAAATGTACAAAACGACAGAAAATGTATTTCTTTAAGTTACTCCATCTAGTTTCACATTATCGGACTATTTCATTACTCCTCGAAGTTCTCCGAGTCTACCACCGCTGTACCAGGGCATCATCCTGCATATTTTGATTAAATTGTCACGTTTGCATTATTTTTACCCGACTGCAATAAGGGTATTTAAGGTATAAATACCCTTATTGCATTTTTACCCGACTGCAATAAGGGTATTTAAGGTATAAATACCCTTATTGCTTATAGGTAGGTCGAATTATTTAAGGTATATTATTTTATTTTATCTATTCTCGTGCCATAACATTCCAATTATGAAATTAAAATTAACAATGTTTTGTTTATTATGATTTATTATTAAAATGTATTATTGTTATTTTTAAATATCAAGAAGTGATGAATGTATTAATTTGACACCGTTAGAAATCACAAAGGTAGTGTAAAAAAGCTACTCTAAGCCTCGTTCCCGGAAATTGACCGATAGATCTTACAAGCGTATCAAAATGTCATCATACGGAAAACAGGCAAAAATGCAAATTCATTTTCAGAAAGTGTTTAAAGTGTGTTTCGCAAATGTGTTATAAAACGTCGTACGTCCCTTGATAATTGCAGCCTCTGCTTCCTTACTATAGCTCTCGCCTACGGCTTAAGCTAGCAATATCGCCTAGGCTGTGATTTTCAACTTACCACACTTGTATCATAACGTAACGCCACTCGAAATACATTATTGATTTAATTACAAATTATTATTTGATGTGCATTGTTAGCTTATGGCTACATGGTATTGAACAAACTCCCCCGGATTGGAAAGTGCTACAAACACAACCTTCAATGTTCTACCACAAATGTCGCGGAAAATGTACGACAAATGTTACCAAGATTTCATGATATGGAAAATGAATAAAAAGGCCACATCGTTTTCGGAAAACGTTTTATTAGCATATTTCAACTAAATATTTATTTTAGGCTAACAGAACAATTAAGTGTTCATCTTTGTGGCCGAAATAATAATAATATTATTATTGTAATAAATAGTTATGTTGTGAACGATGGTTGTGTGTGTCTTTTTTTTATTTTTTAGTCTTTTTTATATATTAGGTATTGTAATCTATTTCATGAAATTAGATAAAATACAACTCGTGCTTTAATGACCGGCATTATGCAAGTGTCTCATAATCTACTATTATTATTTATTTACGGTGCCCTGGCACAGCATACAATCATAAAACTAGGTTATAGATATAAATCACAGAAAATTTACTAAACACACTTTGCACGCTTAATAACAAACATCTTACAACACAAATAATAAATGTAACAAAAAATTGATCTTTCCAATACTATATTATTATATCCTAAGTATACTCTCAGTTTTATAAGAAAAAAAAAAGTATACATTATTATATTGCAGGTAATTTTTATTTGTATCATTAATTTTGTTTTTCATCGTTATGTTTAAGTTTTCTGTTTTTTTTTTTTCTCTAAATCAATGTGTCTACCTAGTTAGTTTTAATTAGTTCTTAATAATTGTATTTAATAGTTTACGTTAAGTGTTGAACTGTGTGCGTGGCGGCACCTGAACTGGGTCCTAACTGAAAATCAGTGCTGCATACTTTTTTTATTGAAAGTATGCGGCAAAATGCTGAGTTGGGGCCTTTTTCTAGGTTGTGCCACATATTTTTCTAGGTTGTGCCACACATTCTTTAGTGCTCCACTGTTTGAGTGGACAGTTAAGCCATAATATGTTATAATTTAGATTTTATGTGATATGTGGCATTACTTAAAAATAAAGATCTTTTCTTTCTTTCTTTCTTTCTTTCTATATATATATTGATCAGTGCAGAACCAATGATATTTTATGGACTATGGTATAAAATAATAGTTGTGCAGAACTATATAAAAATACATGATCTCATAATAATATAATTAATAATAACGATTCATGAGGATCGTTAGTAACCGATGATTAAACAAGAATTAGCTCAAGATTAACCAACTGAGTCATAAATACCAGGACACAAGAACATACCAGGCGGTGTGCCCGCGCCGGTATAGAGCGGCGCACGCGCAGGAATCGTAGCAAGAATGCGTCATCCATACGCGGTGGATGGCATTCACCTCGCTCTAAAAATAATTTAATTAGTTTACATTCCTTCATATTTTATTTTAATTTTAAACTATAAACAATTACGTTTAATTACAAATAATAAGTCGTCCAACCACAGGTTTTTGTATATTTAATTTAATTATACATTTTAATACATACCTACCATATAATAATATCATGGTAACGGGAAAATTAGTTTCAAATGGGATGTCATTAACCAATACTTGTCACGCCGCCCCATAAGAATGGTTATCATGAGAACAACAGCAATAAATACAGCTGGTACCTACCTACTACTAAACAGTTTATTTATAATAGTTACCAAAACATACTATATTTATCACGTTTATTGATTACTAAATAAAAGGGAACTACCTCTACATAAAGTAAGCCAAATCAATTGAAAGTTTTAAGCAACCTTATATTATTTATGTTTTATTTCTTAATTATTCAATACTTGATAGGTAGGTAGGTGCGTACCTACATTAAAAATAAGTCCGTGCCTATATAAATAATAAATAATGATAACATAATGAGGTTAGGTCTTTAGTTAGGTACCTTCCAATTCCAAGATTTTACTGAAGTAGGTACCTACCTATTTATTAATTGTATTAAGACTATAATTGGTATCATAAAAGTGATGCTAATTTATAGCTGAAAGTTGCCAAAGTTCTGAAGAAGGAAATGAAATGTAAGGGTATTTTCTCCTATTAGTGATTCGATACCATAAGCTAAGATATTTAATATAATAAAAAAATGTCAAAATCCAAATCCGAATGTAGCTTAGCATATGCTATTTGTTTATCTTTGTCTAACTTACAGCTACTCCTACAGCTACAGTAACAGTACTCTTCTTTTACCATGGATCATATTTCTCAGTTTTTCTATAGCACTAGCGCGTGTGGAGGGATCTTCTTCGCAAAGTATGCTCGCCTGGTACTCGCATTCGGGATCGACATGCCGGTCTGTGAGGTTGGCCGATTTGGACAAGTCAAATTTGACGCCTGTACGTGAGGTTCACCGATTTGGACAAGTTACGTACCTCGTCGTAATTTAGACTCTATGTTAATGTAGAGAACGTTCTATCGCTCTCTAACTTCAATTACGTGTAGTGAATTAAACAAGGATGGCAATAGTCATTGGGTTGCGTCCATGGGTGACGTTTCCACGGATTATCAACGTATGGTTTTTCAATTATAACAACTTTTGTATAAAAATCTGGAAATACAAAAATCTGGAAAACATTAGACATTATTTCAAATAAGATTATTTTTTTAATGGTGGCTTGTTTAATAATGATTCCAACCAATAAGTTTATTAAAATAGCTCCCATACTACATTTTATTAAAATCATCATTCTAATGACGCGTGACCTTGGCGCGCGCGGACACCCGCGGGAGGCGCTCACAGATAAGCCGACTTGCGCCAAGATGGCGGTCACAGACAAGTGGATTTTTTATCTATTTCTTGGAATGCATTCATCATCCATCCATTGGACTCTCTAGGAATTAATAAAAAAAATCGAAAAGCTAAAAAGAACAAGGAAACTGCAATGGTTGTTGGTAATGTCAATCCTTTATTTATTTTAGTGTTGGTATTTTACATTGCTATAAATATTTTAATTTAATTGATAGGTGGTATCTTCCAATTAATTAATTATTTGTTAATATTTCTAAACATAGAAAAATATTTCCCAATTATATGTTACCCAAAAAGATTTTTTAGATTGGATTAGACAAGACCAACTTCAGTTTATCTGTACATAATCAATTTATTGTCAAACTATGATGAGTATGTACAGCGGCGTAGCGTGTAACAGACGAGCGTCAAATCCCGAAAAATCTCTAGTTTTTGATTAACACCTAACTTTCTCACTATAAAATAAAATTGGTATAAGTGTTTATTGTAACATACTACACAGAATGTAATAATTGTTTTTGGGTTCGAATGTGTGAACATATAGATAAACAAAAGAAAATGTATCATGCTAAGTTTCAAATTTAATACAAATTTTGACTTTGGGAAAATACCTCTCCTAATCCCTATCAGTTTGTTGGATTTGGAAGTAGGCTAAGTAGGCTGCAGCCTAGGGCGGCAGATTACAGAGGGCAGCAAATTTGGCCCAAATAGTTTTTATTGCAGAAATAAAGAACTCTTGAAAACCTATTTAGTCCTACTATATTTATTGATGATGATGTACTAAAATATTAAAAGTCGAAATGTGACAAAAAAAAAATGTAATAAATAATGTTTGCGAACAACGGCATCGAATTTCAGAGGTCAGTAAGGGCGGTATATATTTAGCTTACTGGCTGCAAATTTGTAAATTCGCCACTGATTTTAAATATAAATACGTTTTACCTGATCGCGTAAGTATATTCCTGCGCTTTACCAATTAGATCTACACTCAAACACTAACTGCTGTAGCCTAGGTCTTTGTATTAACTATCTATTCTATAGAAATGTATCTAGTGGACTATAAAACAATCCCTATCTCCCTTTCGAATCGACTGTTGCACATACACAAAACAAAGCTGGTTACATTCAGTTTTACTCAAAAACTGCAACAATTTTCCACATTCTGCAACAAGATGCACCTAGTCAATCTATTCCAGCAGGCCAATTCACTAACTTTGATGTTTTTAACTATAATGTTCGGAACTTGTTTATTTTTTTTTCAATTTTCATATTTTATTCATTTCTATAATATGTAGTAAATAGATTTTATGTAATTAAAAAGTCGATAGTGCCTCAAAATGTGTCATATTTTGAGGCACTATCCTATGCCTGGCATTCCAATTCAGAGTGATATAGAATTATAGGTATATTGCATGAAACTGCATCGTCACCACAAACATAACGTGCTGTGATGAGTCAAGTGTTAATTAAATAAAATGTAGATCTGTAATTATTTAATTCTAAAGCTTCTAAATCGAAATACTCTCATGGATGACACTAGCAATGTTGTAGTAACTAACGCCATCTATTAGAAGTATCGCGAACTTCGTGGTTGTTTGTAGCTTATCGCTTGCAACCATTCAATACGGACTAAAACATAGTTAGTTGTTGCGGAAGAATTATTAAACTGCGTTACTAGATAGCTCCACTTGTTTAAATTTATTTAAAACATTGATATCTTATATACCAAAGACCAGGCGCTGCGTGGTATTGAGTGTGCTTATTTTTAAAACCGTATTCTGTTTACAGCTTTGAACTCAGAAAAGCATGTAGACTTATATTAATATTTTTTTTAAGAACATCCAATTTATATGATAACATTAACACACTGCTTTGTTCTGTGATTACACTAATATAACCCGCGGCACGTAACTTTAGCGCTGAGCGAAACACGGTGGGGATAGCTGCGCATCGGTACTGTCGCGCACACAATACAATTATTACGTTTATTAATTAATAAGTAAATAATTTTAATGACATTATTTTAATGTTTATGTTAAATAGTAAGTCTAGCTATAAACGAAATGTGGGGTATAGCTGTGCATAGGTACTGTCACGCACGCATAATTATATTATACTTATTAAATAAAATATTGTGGTTATTACTTCTATATTACAAAGTTTACAGTGTAGGTGTTATACGAGTAGTTTATAGTTCAAATTTCCAAATATTTTCAAAGACATCGTTTTTTTAACAAGTATATAGAATGTAAAAAATAAAAACATTATTGCAATTATAATTTTTTAATTCAGATAAATGTAAGTCTAGATATGTAAGTTCTAAATACTCGTAGCTTCGCCAATCTCACTTTTGAGCTGTTTTAAAGAATATATTAATTCAGAAGATTCTCTTTTTAAAAAACAATGCACGTCATGCACCATTTTCCGTGCCTGTCTTCTCAAAACAGTATTTCTTCTAGACATATTCACTGTAAAGTCTCAAACAAACTAAAATATATATATTTAACAAATAAACTTAACGAAAACCAACAATAAAAATTAATAGCAATAACAAAACAATTCAGAACGCGACTGTACACTGGGAGTTCGCGGAGCGTCGTATCAGTGCCGGGGACCGAATACGACTAGAGAGCCAATCACCGCTACGGACGCTACACACGCCCGCCCTTCATACCTGCAGCCCCCCTCCGATACCATATTTTAGACTTCTGCGCATAAACGGTCAGCGCTAAAGTTACGTGCCGCGGGTTGTACCTAGGCAAATTAAAAAAAAACACAAGAAAGTAAAAAACAATCATTTTAAAAATGTATCTGAAACTACTGGAGGAAAACTTTAAAAGCAACTAGGTAACTACTATCCTTCGAGCTGTGAGCCCGTACTCATCACTCATATACCTAACTCAGGTTGACAGGCAAAGGTCGGCGCTGGACATCCAAGCAAGAGTATCTAGCGCCTGGGAGGATATGTTTATAAAATAATGGTTTTACACTCAAGATGATTTGTCAACTATAAGTTTATTTTTATAACAAATATGAGTAGTTGGGACAATATTGTCGATTACGCAGTTGTTTTTAAGTATTATCTTTGTAGGTCATTTGACAACTGAACAGAAGATAGATACTGCAAATCCAGCATATATATATAATAGAACGGAAGCCTGTGAATAGAAGGGACCCTGACAAATGAAACAAAAATGCTTACTTAAAATAAATATGATACTGACTTATTGTTCTTTTTCGACTTTTGTCATATTTCTGAAGTGACGGGAAGCTTCAGATTATGTGAGATTGTGGATTACATTTTACTAATTTTTGGTTTTACACGTAAGGGGCCCCTATCGTTCGGAGGCCCCGTGTCATTGATACGGCTGATATTAACCCATTAGAGGTCAAATGAAAAGTACAAATGATATTTTGAAATAATCTTCATTTACTTATTAAAAAACAAAGAAACAAGCATGAAATTGAAGAAAATACTGAAAAATATTAGATTTCATGAAATTACAGGGGTGTGCACAACTGAGTACAATGACCGCTTATGTATAAAAATTTTCAAAATACGCTTTATCAACACAAAGTGTTTTGAGACACTTCTTACATTACCAGCGCACTCTTACATGACAAAAGACACACTGCAGCGGTCTTTCAGTTTTGATGGGGTGACCTATTCATAGAATAGTACTCGTTGATCGTTACTAGTATCAAAATTCAATACATATAAAAGCCAAGAATTAGCATCGGACAAATCGAATATGTAAGTAAATAACACCCACCACCACTTTTTACCATGAACAGCAATTCTGTATAACGAGATAGACTCGTCAAGTTCATCAACGCCACCTATATTTTTGTTGTAAGTTTGAAATAAATGTGGTATCGCTACGTCTGTTTTCTCCCACTATTTTGGACTCCGTCGCTTGACAGTCCCTTATGGTTCTATGGTGTCGTACTTAGTTGCCATTATACATACACTATTATCGTTGCATTATCTTTTATCATAAGATGTTGCTGCTAAGTTGTTGTCAACAAGATGAAGGTTTCTTTTTATATCCCGGAACGTACGTCTTGATATAGATTTGGCGACGAATTCCAAGCCTATATCTTCATCTAGAGACCAGTACATTGCTTCTTGGGGTAACTTGTGATATCCAAATACGAGATTTTCTATATAATATAATCATATCAACAATCTTTTCAAATATTTGTATAGGCCCCTTAGCTCTTCACAAATCCCATTTTTCCTATCACTGACTTCGCAAGGTGTTGTGATGTTGAAGTGTATGAAGGGGCACATTTCCGCCAGATTGGCATCGGATTGGATTGGCGGGTAACATCTTGTCGTCTTCTTTTTGACGCCAGTTCATCATCACTATCGTCGTTACTGCCATCTTCGGGATTCGTAAATACCTCTATAGTATGAGGTACATCATGGGGCATGAAACACCCTGCTATATCTTCCTCGGCACCTTCCTCTTCATCAGTCAATGTGCTTGGATCGGGTGGTATGATAGCAAAATCACTTTCATCGTCATCACTATTTCGTAAAACACCATCAACAGCTGCCTCGAGCCCTATGTAGTAGCATTCTCGAGGTGTAAATTGTTGTTTATTTATTACAAGG
Source organism: Bicyclus anynana (assembly GCF_947172395.1). Lineage (NCBI taxonomy): Eukaryota > Metazoa > Arthropoda > Insecta > Lepidoptera > Nymphalidae > Bicyclus > Bicyclus anynana. The sequence goes on from NC_069099.1 coordinate 3,366,886, forward strand.
AATATGTAAACTAAACCAGTTATTTTACTTACGTATGTTGTCATTGTACGCAAACGCGTACAGTACAATTTGTATGACCCTATTTTCGTTGTAGTTGTAAATAACTTATTGTATTCTAATTCAAATCTTACTTTGACATCTATTTTCTACTAATGTTATGAAAAAACAAACTTTTAATCGATGGTTATGAAAAAAAATATAATATCATTCACTTACGTGCACAACGTTTCCGTGATGCAACTTCAACTGACACTATTTATCAAAAAATGTCAGACTACCCGCGTAATGTTTAACAAAATATCTAAACAGTTTTATAATAAAGTAAAATTATATGATTACCCTACTTAACTTTCCGAGTTCTACAATCTACACCTATGGATATGTCTGTACTCAGTTGCGTACAGTGACCTCAAATGGGTTAACTAGTATGTCTAACTAGACATACCTCATTTTACGAAAGCTAAAAGTCAGACCTGAACCTACCATAGGTAAGTACGGTTGCCAATAATTATGGTGTTTGGACCGTGGTCGCTATGAAGGTAGCAGCTTTCAAGGATCCTGAAACCTAATTAATAATTATCCAACATAGATTTATAACACATGTATGTCAATATGTCAATATATATGTCAATATATATGTCAATATATATGTAATATGTATGTCAATATGTATACAATGTGTAGTCGCAGTCGCAGGTTTCGTAAGCTACCGCCGTACAGCCGTATTAATCATACGAGCCCCCGGACTACAGGGGGCCCTTTACGTGTGAAAGCAAAAATTTGTAAAATGTAGGTAATCCACATTTTTTTTGTTCCTGATTAAATCAAGCGTGCGCTCAAAAGTTGGAAAAATGGAAACATCTTTCATACGTTGAGTCACTGTCATGTTTATTTTAAGCGAACATTTTTGTTTCTTTTTGAGAAATCTTTACCCTTCGTTTGGGCCCTTCAACTTATTTTTACGAGGCACGCCAAGCTACGTCACTGGTCCTGTGGTTAGCTGGTTCAGCTATGGACATTGAGGTTCAGGGTTCGTATCCCGACAACAAAAAAAAAGACGTTATTGGGATTTTTCTTACAAGAAAATTCTTAATAGCAACATTAGGATGTTGGCGGTGTTGGTACACCCTCGTGCCTCGGAGAGTGCACCTATGCGTGTGCACAAACTTGTGCACTATAATATTATCTCTTGCTTACATGGCTAATGGCCGTCGTGGCCGAAAAAAAACCAATTCGGTCGGGGGTTCGGTTATTAATAGTTTAGTATAGTATAATATGGGACCTTATAGCCTGTAGGTAGGTATATAAAAATATAGACTATCAGCCATAAATCTTTATATGGACATGACTTGTATAGGGTCAACCAAAGGTACCTGCTCAAGGTTTTTATAGCGTTAATTAAAACTCGTTTGAAAACTTGATTTGTTTATCTAGGATTCTAGTCTACGATGAATGCAGACATAAATAAAATATAAATCAAAATCCTTTTAACTAAAATAACTTTCATTTATATATTTTATTTAATTATTCATATTTTTCACAGTGGATGCTTTTTAAAATATAAATTAAATAATAATACATAACTTAAAACAAAGTCGCTTTCCGCAGTCTGAACCCACGCAATTTATAAATAAAAAAACTCTTTAAAGACAGAATAAAACATTTATTTATAAATTGTGCCACACGTGTCTTCGTTATCAACCTATATTCGGCTCACTGCTGAGCTCGAGTCTCGTCTCAGAATGAGAGGGGGAAATTAATACTACTGTAATGCCTGATACCTCGACCACCTAAGCAAGTCAAAACCAAAAAGATTCCAGATCAGCATTGTGCTGCATGTGCCAAGCAAATATTGTATTTATCGATCACTATCGGGTAAATGATGATGATGATGATGATGATGATGGATGATGATGAGGTAACTACCTTCGACAATTTGTAGGTAATAATTTTTTAACATCTTATGTGGTATGCCAAAGCCTCAAATAAAAAAAAAACATGTTTTTGGCCTAACCCGGGATTCGAACATAGCCTCCATGATCCTAAGCCGATCAACAAACTATTGGTACAAAGATGTTGTTATGGTAAAAAAACATCACTTATACGAGTCTATAGAAATAAGTAATAGACAAAGATGGAACATAAACGCTGGCCTTGGGATGGTAATAATTTGCTTTAATGGATGCGCGTTTACATAAATCATGTAACTATAATCATTCTCATTTTTAGGGTTCCGTATTCAGGTAAAGCGTGCCATAGTGCCATCATTATCTTAAAAAATATCTTTATTTGCAAAAATGATTACTTGTGGTATCCACACACGGTGACGCGAGGGCCTAGTGGCAGTTCGATACTGTGACGATCACGTTAACGTAAACGTGAATTTCTAAGGAATTGAAACAGCGCCATCTAGTGGCACTACTGCACAACTGTTTAAATTTTATATAGATTCGCGTTTACGTTAGCGCGATAGTAACAGTATGAAAACATTGAAACTCCCACTAGGCACACTGTAACGTGGAGACCAAACTATTTTAACTGCCGACTGCTGGTTTATATCGGTCTATGGTTAGTCTTCGGATCACGATAACTTGGGTTTGATTCCTGGCTATAAAAATACTGAGATTTTCTTACTTCTAAAATTTATATTCAGCCCGGAGATGGGAGTTGATGGTGGTTAATAGTGTTGATAGACACCCCCGTGCCTCGCAGAGCAAGTTAAGATTTTACTCCCGGTTATTATTTGATAGTGATCGTTAAATAGGTGGTCACCTGGTTCTGTAGAGGACTATTTAAAGTATCCGGATATCTGAGTCAGGCGGTAGGATAAGGGATTTGGAGTCCAACGCGTCGCTGTAACAATAAAAATAATTAAATTAAAAATTAAAGCCTTTGTTCTTATTTGTTGGTACGGAACCATTTGAATGTGGGTCCAACACGCACTTGGCTGTTTTTTTATCCATTGGGTAGGTAGTATTATGAAACGTTGTGAAACTGTAACAACAGTTGATAACTACGTATCAGAATTACCTAAGAAACGGATCCGCTAGCGATAGCGACCCTATCTGAAATCTGAATCCCTAGGGCTTTGAGTATTAGGTTCGAAGAGTTGGTACTTGAAATTAAAAGCATGTATTTGTTATTTAGTACATATAAGTAACTAAATGACGCCGCGCGGTTTCACCCGCGTGGTGCCCGTGCCCGTAGGAATACGGAGATTATATATAACTATAGACTTTTTGATAAATATGCTATGTAACACTGAAAGATTTTTTAAAATCGGACCAGTAGTTCCAAGCGCGTTCAAATAGACAAACAAACAAACTCTTCATATTTATAATATTAGTATATATTAGGCTAATTATATGTAAAAATAAGTCACAGTAAGAAAAACCGAATAACAGAAAAAAATTGATTATGTAAGCAACAAGTAGGTATGTTGAACTCTGGCGGTCAAAAAAACACAAGGAAATTGTGATTTTCACAGGTAGTTTGAAAGAATATTGGCTTGGAACAGTTGGACATAATTACACTTTGAGTCGGGTATGTATTTTCCAAAAATAAAACTAATTCCACGAAGATGCGAATGTTAAAGATGGTGGATGGACCAGTAGTTCTTGAGATTGGCGGGTTCAACCAAACAAACAAACTCACTCTTTAGCTTTATAATATTAGTATAGATTTGAATTAGGAACGTCAAGAGGAAGGTCATTGCACTTGTGCGGTAATCTGTGACCACGGATATTATATTCGTAGGCGCCTCTTTATTTGCTCAATCAATAGTATGAAATCCAAACGTGTAAATTTTTTGCTACCTACACAAGATTTGTTGTAGTGTTTTGTGTATTAGTAGCATCACAGTTAAGAGCTGGGTTTACATTTGAGAGGTTTTAGTTTGATTTGATCTGGCTATTACTCTATTGTCGTAATAAACGGACCAAGCAGGCAGATAAATACTAAACAGGGCATGCAAATATGTACGCCTATTGCCACTTTAGCTTCGCGACTCATTGAGCTATGGCGGTGATTTGATTCTTCTGTGGATCTCCTCATTTCTGATTCGATTACGAGTAAAATACTCCAAGTATAACTCGCTACATCGCCCGTTGATTCTTCTTATGAAGTCTTCTTGTGAAGCGCATAGGCGTAACTCGGATTATTTTCTAGGGTGAGCCTGGATAATAGAATTCCATATCGGTAGCCCAGAATCCTCGGGTAGACACAGTTCATTCTATAATGGGCACGCCCCTCCCATCCTCTATATATACGCCTATGAATTATGATGAAGCCGTAGTTAGCGAGAAGACGTATCTAGCTGCGTAAATAGGTCTGTGGTTGCAACTATGTAGATTGTAGGTACAGTCGCAAACACTGTTTACACGCCATGGTGGCCATTATTTAACATTACGTACAAACCGACGTCCAGTGAAAGTGGATTGCATCACGGCTAACAATTTAACTGCACCGCAATCTATGCCTATGCGTGATTCATGTTTTATGACCAGAATTCAATACTGTCCGTATAATGAACCAAAGACAATTGGAAATCGTTTAAGTTCTAATCGATGTATTGCATTTACTTTTAAATAATACGCTAACTATGGTTATTTTAAGAAGGCGGGGCGATAAAATGAACTATTCTCAGAGTATCTCTGCGTGATAGAATTAGAAATGAGGAGATCCACACGAACCAAAGTCACCGATAACGATTCGCAAATTTGAAGTGGCAATGGGCGGAATAATTCGAAAAGTGCTGGAATGTCGACCCCGCACCAGTGTTGGCGAAAGCGCAGTGTTGATCGACCCCCAATAGATATACCGATGACATGATGCCAATTACAAAGAGTCGCTGGATGCATGCGGCTCGTGGTCTTGGAAGTTCCTGCAAGAGCACATGTGGACGTTCATCGGTTGATAATTGTATAATTATAAATCAAACGCAAGTGTATCTTAATTACAAAATTACATAATGCCTTGTTGGTGAATTTATTAGATTCAAATTCAAATTTCATTTATTTCAATTAGACTTGGATTACAACCACTTTAGAAACGTCAAGTTATGTCACGATTTAATGGTGTTAATTATAGTCGAAAACTTAAAATTAAAGTTACGAGGGTTCCAAGGGGTAGTAGCCTGTATCACTACGGATCATAGGGTAATGAAGCAAGTGGGTTTATGCTGATGCGTAGTGTTTAAACTTGTATCAGAAATCTGCAAACATCCTTATAAATCATCCTGCCATACTGCCATTGGCCATGAATTAACTATGTATTATTGATCTAGACTTACTTGTATAATTAGTGTGAGAATAAAATTAAATTCACGGAAGAGAATAATATATCCGTGGATAAAATGATGAATAGGAACATTGCTATTATTTAACCGAATTTTGGTCTAGGAACGTTAACCTCTCATTGGATCCTAATTAGATACTGGATTTGGTACATAATTAATCTGACTTATATTATTGAACAAATCAAACCGACGAGATAGTGAACTGATGTACGTTTTTATGCGCATAGTTAGCACCGCCATACAGAAGCCTGGGTAATTAGCGTTCAAGTAAAAGTTGTGTAACATTTTATAACATCGAAACGATACGAGGCCGCCGGCGCTCGCCTTGACTTGGACCTTTGCTCCGCTCCCTTCATTTATGATTGCCTGGTAATGCGGTTGATGATGCGATTTATTTGTACTTTTCCATATGTTTTTTTTTATCTAGAAAGAAGAATATTGTACCTTAGGCCTTAGCGGAATTAGTTTGTTCTTTGGTAGGTACAATCAAAGACAAACTTCTTACTACTTTTCAATAAATAAAGTAAGCTTATTTATTGAAAAGTAGTAAGAAATTCTTTAAGTTACCAAATAACTCCAAACAAAAATATTATCAATAGTTTCCTTAATGTTTTTCACTAGCAAAGAGATAGTTAAATAACTAATAACCCTGGTCGGTGGCTACTGACTAATAGCTACTTGGGTCTAGGCTGAATTCTAATCGCATGTCGTGCCCCAGTTTTGGATTAGATAATTTGTTAATCGAGTACTCGTAGTTTTCCATTAAAGGTTACTTATAAATAAATCCTTGTATACATACACGAATGGTTTGAGCGATATTTCGCACACTGTCCTTTGTGCAATTTGACAACCCATTTTTAACCGACTCCCAAAATGGAAGAAAGCCGTTTTATGTACGTCTGTATGTATGATGTATGTTTTATAAATTACAGTAACTGATGGTGGCTAAGGTATGCCGATCATAAATATGGCTACGCTGTTACAGTTTTTTTTTTATTATTTACAAGTTATCGTATTTTTTTTTTAACATTTAACTAAAGTATTAAACAGAAGATTATAAAATTCAACCTAATCATTTGGTTGATTTCCCTTTATTGTATTGCAACAAAATAATGTTTTTTTTTATAGTTTTTACACAATAATCTTGTCCTTTGCTGTTGATTCTGTTACTTCTTAAAATCTTCTCCATAAATGTCTTTTACTTATCGCCTATTTCGCTATTACCTATTTTCTACCTTTTATCTTTTACTATCAGTAAACGCATGACACTTACAGAGAGTTAAGAAAAGCTAAGGAAAGCTAAGAAATTATTATAAAGCTTAGTAATTTTAGCAAGTATTTGTTTATTATCTTTACCATAGAATACAAGATAGAACACTAGGTCGGCACTACAGCGGAGAGATGCGAGTGGTCAACTTATTCTTTCTTTTCTCTTTTTATTCTAATGTTTTTTTCTTTTAACGAGATATCATGGAGCATCATAGGTCTACTCGAGGCACTTTTGTCGTACACTGTCTTTGTACCGTGTCAATGTATTAATATATGAAAAACGTATAAATGTATTGAAAATAATCATTTTGTTGCCGCGTGGCTGCGTTGCACCTCCCTAGCTTCACCTCGCGTAGCACCTCTTCGTTGCAATGCCGCCCTAGTGTTGTGTTATCTTAAATCCGTCGCAACTCGCAAGATCTTGCCCGATTTGTCGCGCTGCAATGTTGGTTTTGTCGTCACTTAAAATATAGGTCGTGGCCTGTAAGTTGAACTCTTTGAACGTACAATCAAAGGTTGAACTATGCGCAGTAACTCATATTTGTTGTTGACGCGTAACCATAGCAACACGTTGATGCCATTATTGACATTGACTTGACATATTATTTCTCTAAATTTTATTTACAAAATTTTAATTTCATAAAAAGGACTACAACACAGTTTTAGAGAGCGATTAAGAGTAATGCGAGCAATCAATTTAAAAGTCTTTGTGTTTTATTGTCTCCTAGTATCCACACCTTACAATCATTAAAATAGTAAACTTTTGTTATTATTATTACCCGTACTAAACTTACTTTATTGTAATAAAATTAAATCTCAGATTCTAATTTCGCATGTAATAAAAACAATATGGAGAAAACGTTTAATTAGCAAGCAAAAAATAATAAAAATTTAAATCTGGTACAGCTTGAGTTTTTTAGCACTGATACCAATTAAAATTTTATGCTATGTTAATTTTTCTGAAAATAACGCAGTGTAAGAATTTTTAGATTAATAAAAAAACCATTTACGTACTACGAAACATACCGAATTTTTTAAACTCAGGTAGGGCAATTATCGAAGTCATTGAACTTTTCAAAAAGACTCGCTTGCAATTTAACTGGTGTCACAAAGGTGACCTGACATTCAAAACAAGTTACGATACATTAAGTTAATAACAATAGCTATTTTTAAAGATACGTAACCTTTTTCGTAATTCGATATGCTCTTTTTAGTAGGTATAGAAGGTTTCAGTTAAAACGAGCAATAAATAAATAGAAAAATATTAATAAATATACATATTTGGACAAAATTAGGCGTAGCTTGTGTTGTCGGTACTGAGATAAATGTTAAATTGCTGGCTGTGATAATCACACAAATCTTTTTCAGTTTTAGGTATGGAACCCACAGCCGTGGATACAGAAGGCAAAAGCCGTGATAACCCAGTGGCTATGACCTTTGCCTCCGATTCCGGAGGACGTGGGTTCGAATCCGGTCCGGGGCATGCACTTCCAACTTTTCAGTGGTTGAAATTAAATATCACGTGTCTGAAACGGTGAAGGAAAAACATTGTGAGAAAACCTGCATACCAGAGAATTTTCCTAATTCTCTGCGTGAGTGAAGTCTGCCATTCCTCATTGGATCACAAAGTAAAAAGTTATACGTGTTCATACATAAAATAAAAATATGTGTCAAATTGATAACCATCTCTCCGTTTTTTTTGTTTGTTGAAAAACAATAGTTCTTCTTCTTCTTTCACTTTCACTTGGCCACTAAGGGTTGGTCGTTGTACGTTAGTCCATTTGGTGCTGGTCCCCGCTGGAGTCACTCTAGCTCGCTCCAGAAGCTTACGAGTAGCAGCCAGCCTAGGTAGCCGAACGCCTCATGGAGTGTTGCTGAGAATCCAATGTGTGCTGCGCGTTGTACGGATACACCTCTGCATCTAAGCATAACATGTCTTCTTCCTCCATGCATGCTCCGCACAAAGGGACTGCCGGTTATACCTAGAACCGAAAGGTGTTTATTTAGTGAGCAGTGCCCTGTCATTAGTTCCGTGACTGTTTTAGGTTTGCTGAAACAATAGTTATGAATCCGATTAAGAACAATAGCAATGAGAAAAATTCAAATCGCACCAACCGCGCGCTATTTTTGTAAATACCTGTGTATTGTAATTGTAATTATTTATTATTCTTATTGAGTAACAATACATAACTCACCAAAGTTTTACGACTATTGCAACAATTGTTTTGGAATGCATAAAAGACAAACATACAAAGGAACAAATTTATTATAATTTTCAGCGGATAGACGTCCAAAAAACTCCTTTTCCAAACACCGCTCTCCCGAGTTGCAAGAATCCAGCGACTCCTTGTTACTCGAAAATTCTAAAACTCTCACTTTCATTTCATTAAAAAAAATTAATGAACTTTCGTATTGAAATATTTTTTTTACATTACTGTAAAGTAGGTTAAGTTCGTTAAGTCACTGACCAAAAGGTAATAAAATTTTTAACCTAAACTCTTTCATAAAAGTTTTGGAAACTTTTGAATTAATTAATTTTAATTAAATACATTTAATAAAGCAATTACCTACGTTAATTTTCATTAACGTAAGTGCTTTTAATCATCGGATCTTCTTAAACTTTTATAAAATGACGAAGGTCTGGTCGATAACATAGGTAGCCAATTTTTTGACTAGAAATCTAGATTACCTAAAAAATGCAGACATTTTTTCGCAGAAACAAGTTAACATTTAGAAGTTGTGCACGTAAGTTTTGATTAGTTTGATGTATTTGTAAGTGTAACTCAATATATCATTCTAATATTATAACGTCGAATGTTTATCCACGTATATAAGTGTGTATGTTTGTTACTCTGTCATGCCGCAACAACTGAACCGATTTGAACGAAATTGGGAATTGAGGTAGATTATAATGGATCCTACCACATACTCGAAGGCCCGACACTTATTATCCCAGAAAAATCTTTGGTTCTCGCGGGATTTGTAAAAAACTGAATGTCACGCAAACGCAGTCGCCAGCGTCCACTATAAAATATTTGAGGCTGTGTTAAGCGTTGTGTGCCTGTGATGAAACCGACAGCTCTAACCTTCAAACCGGTAACAGCATTACTGTGTGGCAGCATAACCATGGCTGGTGTCTGGTGGTACTTCCCCGGACGAATATCATTAACAGCCGATGGACGTCCACAGCTGGACATAGACTGCCTCAGTCTGCAGGACTTTCAAATACAACGGGCTCGAGCCGCCAGCATCCAGCGGCTCCATACAACCCGCTTCATGACCTCGGTACATCTAGTGGAACGACGACCAACACATCGCTTTCCGGTGCGGGGCCGCAGTTCCGGCACCTTAGGGTCCCTACGTCCATCGCTGAGCTATGTCAGTGACTTCGAACAATTTGTCAGCGGATCTCCTCATTCCTCATCAACTCATTTCTGGTTCGATCAAGCTGAGAAACTCCAAGCATAACTCGTTCCATCGCCCGCTGAGTGATTTGAGCCTTCTAATAAGGCCCCGGAGGTTCATTGTTCACTGTTGAGAACGAGTCTTCTCTCAGAATGAGACGGGTTAGGCTCCACCACGCTAGCCCAATGCGGATTGGTAGACTTCACAGACGTACACACACGCACAGACATATTTAAGAAATTTATCAGGTATGCAGGTTTCCTCACGATGTTTTTCCTTCACCGTTTGAGACACGTGATATTTAATTTCTTAAAATTGCACATAACTGAAAAATTGGAGGTGCATGTCCCAGGCCGGATTCGAATCTACGTCCCCCGAATCGAAGGCAGAGGTCATATCCACTGGGCTATCTACGTACGTTCGGAACCGTAAAAAGGCTTACTACTCAACGATTACGTACTACTACGAGAACTTAATAACTTGGAATAGGAGCAAGTGAAACCGCAGAACACAGCTAACTATAAATAAGTTGCATACACGAAAACAAATCGGTGAAGGCACGCAGCGGTTGCAATACCAAAGAGCAAACATTTCGCAAAAATAATGACATTTTGACATCCACATAACAATTTTTGCAATTGAAAAAAAAAACAACAGTACCATATGTTACATTTTTATTTCCCTCTCTAATTCGATGACCTCTTTGACGAATGTATGTAACATCCTCTAAGTACTGTATGAGTACATTAACCTTTGGAAATGGGTTTTTATCAAAATCCATAATATGTAGGTGCTAAAAATGATTTGCTAAAGTTCTATAGAAAATTATATATTTAAGTCGAATTGTCTAGAATCAATGGGTCTATGGTATAAGCACAGTAAAGATATTACAAGCAGTATAATAACTCGGCCGTATTTTTGAAATAAATACCTACAGCCGCGCGGTACGTAAACATGTCATAGGGCTGCCCGCATGCAGCAATTTAATTACATATTTTGCTAACTTTGTGTTTCCACTTAGTTTTGTGATTGTAAATAAACTTTTTTTATATAAACAAATAAAATACTTTGTAAATTGTAGTAAAATGGGAAGTGATAAATAAAAATGCGTGTTTTTTGATTGGTTGATTTAATTAAGGCTGATACTACGTCAATGATCTTGAAGGATTGGTCGTATTCTTAAACATATTTATTTCGGTGATGCCATCTAGGTATTACCTCCACACTACGTGAACAAATAAAAAAAAAAGATAAATACCTTCATGAAATTGTAGTGATTTAAAATAGATAATGAAACAATGAACAAACGCACTAATTGTCCCTACGATACGATAGTTCCCCTAGATTTCTCTAGGATGCCGTTATCAGATCCTGACATGAAAAAAATGGGACTAACCTGAAAGAATATTCATCCAAACAAAAAAGAAACGGTTTACAAATGACGGAAATATCGCTGTAAATACGATACGATTCTTTTTGGAAGTCGGTTAAAATTCTTGTCACCAATGCCAAGCTGAGCAAAAGTTTTATGAGCTTGCACATTAAAGTGCATAAAATCCGCCATTTTGATTTTTTAAGAACTAAGTTACCCAGTGACACTCGGCCTATCTAGACGAGTCTAATGACATATCATTTATCAGTATGTGTGCTTGGCAAATTTGTTCGTAACACTCCCGAAGGTCGGCGCGGTCCGGGAGGGGGGTAACGATGCCCAGCGCGTACGACTTCACACCCGCGCAGTCCTTTCCTCCCGTCGCCCGCATACAACAACAAGTCATAACATTCAAACACATACTCCTCCTTTGGGCTTCGCCGCAGTCGGGTAACAAAACACAAATGATCCGAGCACAGTCACACAATACATTGTACAAGCAGTCGAGGTTTTAATACAAGCTTATCGTACCTACTGTATCGTGATTCATGAACCGCGTATAGCTACATATTTCAATCGTGTCAATCACTTTCCTTTACTCTATTCACTTTATTTACTAATCCAGATACCTACCTTTATTCTGGAGATAAAAGGAAATACCTTATCCATTAAAAAATACAAGATTATGTACCTACCTACTAATAAGTAAATTTATTTTAAAGTTAACCTTTCAGAGTTTCCAGGTAACTTAAAAAAAGTTATCTCTGGATGGGATAATTTTGAATTCATGCATCCAAAAACGGCACAGTATTTCCTACTGGTCATAATTAAAAAAATCTAATACTATTAATACACTTTACTCTGTTAATACACCGTGCGTTCGTTCGTCACCGCGGCACAGTCGCGACTGTCTTCACCCTACGATCACCCCATGTTCAAGGAGCGTAGGTATAGCTCGCGTTTCGACCTCTAGTATGAAGTCCAACTACTGGTTGTAATATCTTTTCTGTGGTATAAGGGTTGGTGTTAACACGAAAAGGTCATGGAGTCGATCCCCGAAAGTTAGAATTATCGTCTTACTCACTCCTAATATGGTATGCAAATTTCAAAATCTTATAACTAAATTACATTATTTATTAAAAATCTTAAAATACACTAATAGTTAACCTTACATATATACGAATAAATGCTCGTTTAAATATTAGCTGTAATAGATAAGTTAATCAAACAAGTACAATTTGTATTCCATGCTCACATTATTTAGCGTGAATCATGGATTCCAATTTCCAACTCATGAGCATGTCCGATTAGATCACATGGACAGAGACAGACTTTATTATGGTCGTGTCATTTATGCGTAGCGGTTGTTGTCCGCTGCAGTTATTAATTATTATCATACAATAAGTTATTGTAATAAAATAGGGTATCATAAAATTGTTTTTGTGTTTGAAACCGACGCGTTGTTATGTGAAACTGAGAATTTAGAGTTATTGTCGACTATTGTGGTTAGTTTTTTGTTTGTTGTTTAATTAGTTTTATTATTATTAGCACATGTGTGTGAAGTGAATTCTTTTAAATAGCTGAAGTGTAAGATGTTATCACAAGTAATTCAAGTTTGAGTTGGTTTGGTGTTGTCATCTGTTTTGTGGATTTGATTTGAATGTAAGTATTACAATTCTACAGACATATTTATCATAATTTTCAACGAGACATCAACGTATATTAGAATAGGTATATGTTATATTTCATATTTAGTTCTTGTTCCCGTTGGAATACGGTGATAGGCTATAGCCATTTACACTCACACATAACGTGACTTTCTATACTTAATTTTCAAAATCGGTTCTGTAGATCCAGAGATTACTCTTTATAATATTATAATTACTATAGATAAAGTAAATATAACACAAACTGTTGGCAATAGGGACATAAAATATACCTTCTTGGTGAAATTTTGTATATCTGTCTTCGTTCGGGAAAGACAATACTATCAGTTTTCACGAAAACCTGACATATTTCAGACTAGCCGTTCCCGGGAAATTTCGTTTTTTACAAATCCTCCATGGAATTTTCCGGAATATAAAGTAGACTATGTGTTAGGGGTTAGATACTCCATTCCTAATTTCCGCCAAAACAGTTTAGTAGTTAGGATGACTGTAATAATCATACTTACACGAAAGGCAAATGTTTGTGTGTGTGTTAGTGAGTGACACACACAAAATCTCGTGTCACAGTTTTAATGTTTGCACTCCGATTTTAATGATTTTTATATACCTATATTTGGTTTGAGAATAGGTTTTAAAGTGTTTTCACCTCCTAATTTTTTGAATCATGTAGTTTTTTTTTATAAAAATTATTTATATGGTAAAATATTTTCCGAGTCAGCAATTTAAAATAAATTTATTTTCGACGAGATTTCATAAGACTTTTGAGACAACATTGAGAATACCAAAAGTTGCTCTTCATTCATTCATTCATCTCTCGTCCCGAGGTGAAATCCTGATTTGACTGGACTGAGTAGAAATATAAAAAAAAGAACTTCTATAAAAACCGCAACATCTAAATTCGAAATGTCGTAATGACTCCCATACAGCGACCAAACAATGAAACTCTTCACGCTCAGCCAGCGGAACGGTATACTAGTCTTACACCCAATTCCTGCACGCATGATCTAATACACGGTTGTAACTGTCACAGACAACTAATTATGTTCATTTGATTGTATTGGTCGGTCAGATGTTGTATTATCACCATCAGATTAATAGGTAGGTTCTCGGAAGTAGTAGGTACGTTTTTATTTCACAACTCCTAAAAGGTCAAAATCAAAATCAAAATCAAAAATCATTTATTTCAAGTAGGCTCAGTTTACAAGCACTTTTGACACGTCAGTTGACTATTTGTAAAGATTCTACCACCGGTTCGGAAGGCAGGTTCTGCTGAGAAGATACCGGCAAGAAACTCAACAGTTGCTCTTTTGAAAAAGTCATACAGTATTATAATTTACAATTAATAACAATTACTGTTTACATTTTTTATAGTTTTACTTTCTGTGTGAAGGTGGAAGCTGATCCAACGACCTCCAAGCATCTTTATCATTAAGGAACTCATCAATGTTGTAGTACCCTCGACTAAGTAGATGTTTTTTAGCACATTGCTTAAAGCTATGCATTGGCAGGTCCATCACAGTCTTGGGGATCTTATTATAGAAGAGTACACCTAAACCTACAAAAGATTTTTTTACTCTTTGGAGACGATATGCAGAAATAACTAACTTATGCCCGTGTCTAGTAAGACGTGGGTTTAAATCTCCTTTTCGTTTGTACAAATTAATATTTTGTCTTACATATACTATACTGTTATATATATATTGACAGGCTACTGTTAGTATACCTATTTCTTTAAACTTTTGACGAAGGGACTCGCTTGATTTTAATTGATATATTGCTCGAATTGCTCTTTTTTGAAGAACAAATATAGATTGTATATCGGCAGCCTTGCCCCACAATAAAATACCGTAAGACATTACGCTGGTTTTCTTTATAGCGCTTATTTTATGCTACATAGCTGACACCGCGCGGTTTCAGCCGCGTGGTTCCCGTTCCCGTACGAATATGGGGATAATAAGCCTATATCCTTCCTCGATAAATGGGCTATCTAACACTGAAAGAATTTTTCAAATCGGACCAGTAGTTCCTGAGATTAGCGCGTTCAATCAAACATACTCTTCAGCTTTATAATATTAGTATAGACTATGCACTTGTGGGAAAAGGATTCGAACTTTGACTGTGATTATTATTTGAAGTGTATTTCAACATTGTAATTTTTCTCGTAAAGGGCTCGAAAAATGATTGCATTTTTAGAACCGACAAACAGTACAAATCTTTAAACATTTATGTTATATGTGCATCTTAATATATAAATGCGTAATATAATTAATCGCGAAATTTCGAAAACCGCTTGATGTAAAGAGATGAAATTAGGCAAGGAGGCTGTTTATAGTTAGTAGGTATCCACTAAGAACGGATTTTACGATAGGGCCGGATTAAGGAGGCTTAAGGGCGAACGAAGTCGCGGTCAAAACACTTGACACTTATTAAATACCTACTTAATAATTAAATGGTATTTAATAAGTGTCAAGCACAGAACATACAAAACGCTAATGCCGTGTATTTATTAAATACGTGGTGTCAAGATTCTATCTGCCATAGTTTTTAAAAGTTTTTAATTAATTGTTAATACTTCAAGGTATCTAAAGGAAGGAAAAATATTTAATAACTAATGTGAAATAATATTTTCATCATAGCATGGTGAATGGATAATATGGAAATGCCCACCAACATCCTACGCCCTCCATCAATGTAGATATGGACGAGTACTGAGCCGTGATTGCCCAGTGGATATAACCTCTGCCTTCGATTCGGAGGGCGTAGGTTAGAATCCGATTCGAGGCACGCACCTCCAACTTTTCAGTTATGTGC
The DNA here is from genome assembly GCF_947172395.1 of Bicyclus anynana. Classification (NCBI taxonomy): domain Eukaryota; kingdom Metazoa; phylum Arthropoda; class Insecta; order Lepidoptera; family Nymphalidae; genus Bicyclus; species Bicyclus anynana. The sequence goes on from NC_069099.1 coordinate 3,382,706, forward strand.
ATTTTAAAAAATTCAATATCACGTGTCTCAAACGTTGAAGGAAAAACATCGTGAGGAAACTTGCATACCAGAGAATTTTCTTAATTCTCTGCGTGTGTGAAGTCTGCCAATCCGCATTGGGCCAGCGTGGTGAACTATTGGCCTAACCTCTCTCATTGGTCTCTCTGAGAGGAGACTCGTGCTGAACAGTGAGACGAAAATGGGTTGTTAATAATGATGATGACATATTTACTACATTCGTTACCAAACCATATTCGGCTCACTGCTGAGCTCGAGTCTCCTCTCAGAATGAGAGGGGTTAGGTTTTAATCCACCACGCTGGCCCAATGCGGATTGGCGGACTTCACATACGCAGAGTATTAAGAAAAATCTCAGGTATGCAGGTTTCCTCACGATGTTTTCCTTCACCGTTTGAGACACGTGATATTTAATTTCTGAAAATGTACACAACTGAAAAGTGCATGCCCCGGACCGGATTCGAACCCACACCCTCCGGAATCGGAGGCAGAGGTCATATCCACTGGGCTATCAGGGACTATATTTACATATTATACTGTAGGTAATTCGACTCAGTTTTAACTTTAAAACTTCTTGGATTTCAATGGTTCACCCCGCTGAACTACCTATTGAGAATTTAATGTTATTTCATCACTGACTTCGGCTTAGGTTTAAGATTTCAATTTGTTATGCAAAAGGTTTACCTATGCACTGCGGTATTTTCTTATTCTAGTTATGCTTTAAAATATTTTACTCATAAAGTCACTAGTTTTTGTTGTTGTTGGAAACGAAATGACGACAGAACCATCGATCGTAGATCGTTAGATGGGCCTCAAAGCGTCGCAGTCATTGGTTTCGCACATTGAGTACCTCATCACTTGTAACACATTTCTTTTTATTTATTTGTGTCTTGTGTTTTTACACGCGGGACTTCTTTCATGGCACGGAGTCTAGGACCGTGTTCTTCCTGTGTTCCGTTTTCCTGTGCAGTAATGCTATAGCAAGCTTGTCGGAATGTCAACGTCCGCTCTTCCAAACTATATTTGGTTTCATTCGTTCAGCTTCATACGTCGTTGAACTGTGTCAGTTAGACTGAATCATTGAACGAGCAGTTCATTTCCGATCGTGGACATTTGGAGCATGACAATTCCGTTGGCTGTGACACAATCTGAATCGCATTAATGTGGAATTTTTAACACGGTTTTTAACGGTATAATAACAAAATTTTGCGATATATTTACATGCGAGGTTAAAATTAATATTATTATCACTGGTGTCGTTAGGGTTATCAACCACACATTCAAAGTTCATTTAGCTACACTACTCTTAAACTTACCTACTGTGCCAGAAAGATAAATGTGTTGATATTGTAAATGTACCTATTGTTTTATTAGTATAAAAAACATGTTAATCAAAATAGTTATTTCAAGTAAGCTTAGTCACTTTTGAGACGACAAACACATTGTAGGTACCATTAAAGCTTATAATGAAGTTGAAACTAAAAATGTATATATATATACATATACATATAGGTAAAGTCGGATGCAATAATTATGCCGCCGCTCGCCTTCGTTACCGTGGCCACTTTAAATCTTGTATTGCGCAGCTTGCAGCTTGGTAACTTCGTTCGTAACAATCCCGATGGACCGCGCGGGCCGGGGGGCGTGTAGCGATGAATGAAAAACCCAAGACTGATGCACCTCACTTCCCCGCACTCATTTTTGGCGTGCCCACTCAACAAACTAAAATGGGATAATTATAATTATAAAGATACCAACAGCATCCTGTATGTCTAGCATGCCAAACAACGACATGATATGTCGTGAAGAGAAATAGCTAAAATGTCAACCAATAGCGGCGGTTTCACTCCCATCTCTTTCGCTCCAACGCAACGAAAGAGATAACGATATTTCCGGTTGCGTTGCTATTGGTCATTGTTCTATTTCTTTTTCACGAAATATGTTGTTGGTCGCATGTTAGGCCTATGTTAAGTCAGTTACGTTAACTTGTACAAGATTTAAAAAGAAAAATACAGTAAAAGCTCCTTATTCGCGGGGATACGTTCTGTAAATGTACCGCGAATGCAGAAACCGCAAATATGGAATCGTATTTTATACGGGATTATAGGGAATACGTTCTTGGGTGACTCAATAAAAAACAAATTTATATGAAAATAATCAATTAATGGGGATGATGACTAGGTTTGAATATATTGATTTTTATGATACATTCGGGTAAATAGGGTCAATGTTAACTAATTTATGCATAAAAAGCAAAGATTGTCTGGATATTCGCAAAATAAATGAGATTATAAAATTTCAAAATCTATTAATTATCTTTTATCATAATTAAATGAAAATTCATACAGTTTTAGTTTCCTTACATTAAATGTGACATTTTTAATATGTGAACTATAAACATAAACGCACAAATAACAAAGATATTAGTAATTTTGTTTGTACGCACATACAAATCTAACGATCATTACATTGCTTACGACGTCATTAGTTTGTGCCATTTTGTATATGGCGTTCTTCAGGGATCCGTTGCAGCGCCGCAAATCTGACCCTTTAATTCCCTGTAGCTCCGAAAGTAATGATGGCAGATACCCTATTACTTTTACAAAATTGCTTTACTATTAGCATACTCTTAATCTATACTAATATAATATTATAAAGAGGTAATATTATAAAGAGGTAAAGTTTGTAAGTTTGTCACATTTTTTAAATGGGGTAATCTTCGGAACTACTGGTCCGATTTTAAAAATTCTTTCACCAGTAGAATGCTACATTATCGGGGAGTGCTATAGGCTATATTTTATATTGGTATCATATATATTAGCCGAGTTATCACAGTTTTTGTCATACAGGTCGGACTGAAAATCCTCTCAAACAGACTTATTCGCATGCGCTGCCTTAACTATTATGTAAAATTGAAATTAATGTATGGAGACTTTATGTATCTTTAAAAGTTCTACAAAAAATTCCGCGACACCATATATCTATCTTCTATATATTAGCAGATATAGTACCTTTTGTGTTTTAAAAATTATTAATTTTATATACTTAGGTTTACGTCATTATTTATACAACTAAACTTTAATCCTTATTAAAATAAATTATTTAATAATCACAAGGATATTATGGAGATAAGATTTGCCCTTTACAGTATGTTAATTACTTAAATAGTTTCGGAGATAATACAAAATTTCTAAAAGACGCAGAAATTCCGCTATATGACGCCCGGCGCTTTCATTTACGTAGTTCCCGTTCCCGTGTGAATATGGGGATCAAACATAGCCTATGATACTCGCAAATAACGTAGCTTTCTATTGGTAAAACAATTTTTCAAATCGGTCCAGTAGATCCCGAGATTACCTCCTACAACCACACGAACTTTACCTTACTTTACTTTATATTATTAGCGTAGAAGTCTCTATTTGTCTTGGTCATATTACCACTCTCGAAGGACTGGACCGATTTTGCTAAGGGTAGGAGTAAGATAGAGAAGTTACAGGGTAGGATAGGGTACGGGTAGGGAAGCGTAGGGGTAGGGTATGTTTAGGGCCGGGTTTAGGGTAGTGGTAGGGTAGGGGTAGAGGTAGGGTAGTGGTAGGGTAGAGGTACGGGTAGGATAGGGAAGTGGTAGGGTAGGGGTAGGGATAGGCGTGAGATAGGAGTACGGGTGGGATAGGGGTAGGAAAGGGATAGGGTATGGGGAGGGTAAGGTAGGATGGGGGTAGGGTGTAGGTAAGGTAGGGGTGGGGTACGGGTAGGTTTGGGGTAGGGTGGGGGTAGGGGTAGGGTAGGGTAGATGTAGGGGTTGGGTAGGGTAGGGTTGGAGTAGTGGTAGGGTAGGGTGGAGTAGGGGTAGTAGTAAAGTTGACATCGAAATTTACGCGGACGAAGTCGCGGGCGTCCGCTAGTTTATATACAATTTAAAAACTTTCATCATTCCTATTGAAGTTTTTAACCAAAATTTGTATTTTTTTCTTGCTTGACGGTTTTTAAAGGCTTCTTTAATTCAGACTGGTATTCAGTAGTAGGTACACATTTACCATTCCCTTCCTATTTTTATTCCATTCGCAATTTTAGAAAAATTTGCAAGTTTTGCAGATTTCATGTCATTTTCGGCAGTCTTAACGAAATCTTTAGCCGCGAATTAATAATATTGGGTCGAAATATATAATTGGGTCGAAATTTTTAAATCCGCGAGTAGAGAAAAAGCGAATAAAGGAAGCACGAATTAGCTTTTACTGTATAATAAAAGTGTTTCTATTTTAAAAACAAGGTGACAACCCTACGGATTTTAGTGTAGTGTATATTAATGATCGAAGGTTATATGGACAGTTCATTCACGTTTCCAAATCGAGTTGATATGACCTTGTCCTCATTTTGTATGCATTTTTATCGCATCAAACTGAATTGCTCAGGTGAAAGGCTTGATGTGTTTGGCACTTCGATGATCAAGGTTCGATTCCCACCTTGAGTACACGGACATCTTTTGGGTTCTTGAGTTGGTTGATTTGTGTTCTTTATTGATATTTTAACTACACATTAAATATTTTTTGTAAACAAATGACGTCACTAAGTATTAACTGCTTAAGACTGCCAAACGAACTTGAGGGCCAGGGTTGTGTGTTTGTGTGTGTGTGTTTTTTTGCATATTAGGTACAGAAATTCCATGCTATATGTATATTTACTTCACATTAAAAATCTTACCGTAATTATGTAGCTTCAAATGCAGTCTTATTATCTAGATTTTATATTATACAAGAACCAGAATATAAACATAAATAATATGTTATTTAATTTATGATAATTTTGATTTTAATTAAAACCTTACATATTTTTAATTTAAATTAGTGTTCTACCTCGTAGGTGGTATAAGTAGGTACAATAATTAATGTTACCTATTAAAAATATCTGCTAAATAATTTCGTCTTACTAATATTATGAACGCGAAAGTTTGTATGGATGTAGTATGTTTGGATGTTTGTTACTCTTTAACGCCGCTACTACTGAAGTGATTTGGAATAGAAATGAATTTTACTCTGGATTAACACATAGGCAACTTTTATCCCGGAGAAATCCATGGTTCCTGCGGAATTTGTGAAAAACTGAATACCACGCGGGAGAATTCGCGGGCGTTCGCTAGTAAATCATAATAATGACAACTATGCAAATTTTTTACACAGGTGAAAGTACCAGGGGAGCATAATGTACGAGTATTTTCTCGAGATTGCGTTCGAGGCCGAACTCAACACCAAAGAGGATCCGGAGCTAGCTGCCGTGGCGCTGGAGCAATGCAACGAGAACCCGGACACAAGAATGTTAGCTATTAACGAACTTAGAAAAATGATCATTGGTAAGAAAATAAGATAACACAGTAAATATTAGAATTATGTCATTATTCCTATTTTAAAAGCCAACTACAGGACCGTGCCTCTCTCCTTATAGCAGAGGGGATAGGATAGGATCCCTTCATCTTTAGTTCGGTCTCGGACATTATTGTCAACGTGTGTATTAATAATGAAATTTTCAATCATTAAGATCAGTGGACGCACTTGTATGACTTTCTATACAATAGTAGATTGTTATACAAGGGGCTAAAAAGACCCATTATATACGAGGTATTTTTAGGAAATAGAAACCGAGTTTATAATGGGTTTAGCCCCACGTGTTACACTCTGCTTTTCACTACGATTGCGAGAAAATAAAATAGTTTAGTACAATATTCAATGATTTATATTAATTGAAAATTAAATGTACAAAGTCTACAATTTTGGATATTACGGGAGATGCTTTTACCCGGCAACATAATTTCCGACTCCTGTGAAGATGAATAATGATTATGTGAGGTAAACGTGGGAGATAATAGTTTAAAAAACTCCTTTCGTAAGTGAAGTAATTCGTTGTTGTTTTCTCCACCTTACCTAGGTAGGTATTTAAGTAAATGCGTTTCGACTTTGATGGTAACAGATTTAAAATTTCATCCATCTCCAAATTCTATTGGAAAAAAAGATCAAGAAAAGATCAAGTGTGTATTATTCACGCCAATTGTTTTTTAAATTCTCGCTTTTTAATTTTATTTTTCTTTCACATGAGAATAAGGTACACCGTAAAGGATGTCCCATGCTTTCAAATCTCACTCTATTTGCAACTCAATAAAAATTAAATAAAAAAATGAACGCATTCCACAGACAAGAACGCTGCATTTCATTCCAATTTAAAGTTTTTTATTTATTTTTCAAAACAATCGGGGCCTTACCTATAATGATTCTATTTTCGAATAAAACCTTCTCCGTTTTATAGTAGGCTAGTACTTGGCTAGTACTCGTAACAGACAAGAATTAAAAAAACAAAATTACTTTACCTACTACCTAATACCTACCCTAGAGGCTAAAATGCTTGTTTAGCCCCGCTGTGGAGTGGTAATATGACAGTGTTTTTGAGCAAGAGTAGTGAAATAGTAGATTGTTATACAAGGGGCTAAAAAGACCCATTATATACGAGGTATTTTTAGGGCCTGAGACGTAAGTCGAGGGCCGCCTAAATAGAAACCGAGTATATAATGGGTTTAGCCCCACGTGTTACACTCTGCTTTTCACTACGATTGCGAGAAAATAAAATAGTTTAGTTCAATATTCAATGATTTATTTAATTGAAAATTAAATGTAGAAAGTCTACAATTTTGGATATTATGGGAGATGCTTTTACCCGGTAACATAATTTCCGACTACTGAATAACGAGTATATGAGGTAAACGTGGGAGATAATAGTTTTTAAAAACTCCTATCGTAAGTGAATCCATTTGTTGTTGTTTTCTTCACTTATTAAATTTTTCGTAGGTAAATATTTAAGTAAATGCCTCTGGACTTTGATGGTAACAGATTGAAAATTTCATCCATATCAAATTAGGATCACCATTCTCAGTAGATGAAGACACTAATAACAATTAATGTTGAAATATATGAAAGTTACAGTCACAAATTTACAATTATTTTCTGAAATAAATCAAGTATGTATTATTTGTTTTTGAAATTCTCGCTTTTTAATTTTATTTTTTTCACATGAGAAAAAGGCAAAGGTTACACCGTAAAGGATGTCCCATGTCTTCAATAAAAATTAAATAAAAAAATGAACGCATTCCACAGACAAGAACGCTGCATTTATTTCCAATTTAAAGTTTTTTATTTATTTTTCAAAACAATCAGAGCCTTACCTATAATGATTCAATTTTCGAATAAAACCTCCTCCGTTTTATAGTAGGCTAGTACTCGTAACAGACAAGAATTAAAAAAACAAAATGACTTTAGCCCCTAGAGGCTAATATGCTTGTTTAGCCCCGCTGTGGAGTGGTAATATGACAGTGTTTTTGAGCAAGAGTAGTGAAAAGAATATTAAAACCCGTTAGATGCGATGTGTCCGATATGTAGGAACTGTGCACGCCTACCTTCAGTAGGCCGTTAAAATAGGCTGATAATAACGTATTCACTTCAGAAATAATTCATTACTAGAAACCCATTTTCGGCTCCCTGTTGAGCACGAGTCTCCTCTCAAAATGAGGTGGGTTAGGCCTTAATCCACCACGCTGCACGCTGGTTAGGTATGCAGGTTTCCTCACGATGTTTTTCCTTCACCGTTTGAGACACGTGATATTATTAAATTTTTTTTTAAATGCATATAACTGAAAAGTTGGAGGTGCATGCCCTGGACCGGATTTGAACCTATGTCCTTAGAATCGAAGGCAGAGGTCAAATCCACTGGGCTTTGTCAGAAATATTTTCATTATCTATTGTCTATTTCCAGAACGAGATGAAGTCAAGCCACATCGCACAGATGACGAGTACCTACTCAGATTTCTCCGCTCAAGAGATTTCATCATACGTAGAGCTTATAGACTGGTGAGTATAAATGATATTCATGCTTCAGCAGAGTTTTTAACCCTATAAAGCAGAGTTTTCCAAACTTCTTGTGTTGTAGACCCCTTGCCATGTTTTTTCGTGTTGGGTAGACCCCTACTTATTTGATATTGTTTTCTGTATCCTACAACTTACACAATTTTATAAACATATATAATATTTTTTTTTACTTCATAGTAACTTTAAAAATAATGTATATATTTTGATATTATAAGATAATATGATGTAAAAAATAGGTCCTATCAGTGTATGTGTTATGATCCTCTATCGTGGAAACCATTTTCATATAATGGACCCCCAATTTTTTTTTTCGCTGACATAGACCTTTGCAGTTTGTCATAGACTTCTAGGGGTCGATAAAGACCACTTTGGAAATCACTGCACTAAAGCAAAAAGATATGTTTTATAAGTTTGAGTCTGTGTCTGTCTGTCACAGACTCAAATGCATCGTAGCACTTAGACTGGTGAACCGATTTGGATGAAGTTTTTTTTTTTTTGGAAAGCTGGTTTCCCTGCGTTGATTAAGAATCATGCCTATATAGTTATCAAATTCGGCCATTACCGAATGACAGAAAAATATAGCTATTAAGAGATTAGCACCGCGTCTACGCGCGGGACTTGATTCGTGGCGCGGAGTCTAGTACCTTTTATAGAATATGGTGGGTTGATCCATAATGAAACTCATTGTTTGTATTGTATTGTATTGTATGGTTGTTCACTCCTGTATTGAAACTAATCGATAATCTTAAATGATACTACACTAAAGTTACAGACTAACACATGAACATGTTACCTACTAGAAAATGTCAGTCTTCGCTACTGATACATACTAAATTGTTTTTTCCAGCTAGTTCGTTACTACGCATTCCGAGAACAATATCCGGGTCTGCAGCAAGGCGTGGACCTGTGGGGGCTGGTCAAGATCCGGGACATCTACGAAGGGGTCATCTATGATAAGCCTGATATCGGCAGAGTCTCCATAATAAGGTTTGGTAAGTTACATCTTCTGATTTCATATGATGGTTCAAAAACTATTAAAAAAAAAAATATTTATTGATCACACAGTAACAAATTTCTAATACAATAATAAAGTAGATCCCTGGCTCCCAAACTAGCTGTAACTGTATCATGGGAGCCAGTGGATTCCCATTAGTGTTACTTATTAAAATTAAGATAATCTGTAGCAGGCAAAAACAAGAACACTAGCCTACGCCTTGCGGTTTCAAATGCGTAGATTCTGTTTCTGTGCGAATACGGGGATAAAATATAGCCTAACTCTCAAATAAAGTAAATCCAGAGAGGTAAAGTTTGTAGTATTGTAGTGGGTAACGCGCCCCCCCCCCATATACGCCTATGTTCCCGCAGTATTTGTGAAAAACAGAATTTCATGTTTGCTTGTAATGATATAGTTAAAAAAAATTCAATTCATAATATACAGGAATGAAGTAAAAGTTAATCAATAAACCAATCGGCTTGTCTATCTACTGATGTGGACATGGTTATGGCCGACTGAACTTCCAAGTTCCAACTAATAATGGTTAAAATGTTTTTCTTAAGCGTATACAATGAGTTAATTTTAGCATATTATGAATCTAGATTTTATATAAAGATAACCCATGAGAATATAAACTTGTGTAAGCTTCAACGTATAATAATGCATTGTATGCTAATATATAAATATACAGGGTCCTCGGGAGTATTTCACATAGCTTCAAGGTGTTAACGAGTCCACTTAAAAGGAGCCGAACTGCATAACTAATTTTTAACTAAAAACTAGCGGACGCGCGCGAATTCATCCGCGTGAAACTCAATGTAAACTTTCAACTGCCCCTACCCAACCCTACCCCTATTCTACCCCTACCCTACCCCAACCTTTTCTTGAATTTTCTTTGCTATAAACCTCACGGAGCCCGAGACCTTTCCAAATCGGTTCGTGCGTTCAGGAGTTATAGCGTCAGGAAGGAAAACCTGACTTATTTTTATACAGTAGAATAACTTTTCATGTTTTCACACAAAGTAATGCAAATAATTCCGACTATCCATGTAACACACGCCCTTATCTATCATTGCAAAAAGGACACATTTTAAGATCTATTTACAAAAGAAATATTATATACCCCGAAAATATTAATTTTAAAATTTTCTTGAACATTTTTAATTGATTTTCGGTAAAGAATATAACCCCAGAATTATGGGCAATACTCCCAAGCAGCCTGTATATTCTGCATGATACTTATTCTGTGCTTATATCCAGGTACATGGGATCCCAGTGAGTTGCCCGCGGACTATCTGTTGAGGTCTGGCCTGGCAGTCGCGGAGATCGGCATCCGGCAGCCGAAGCTGCAGGTCCTCGGGACTACAGTAATCTTGGACCTGGAGGGAACCACGATGAGGCAGTTGACAGCTGTCACTCCCACTTTTGCTTACCAAATAGTTTCTATACTCGGGGTAGGTTTAAAATCTTCTATACTTCTGTATGTCTGTTACCTTTTCACAGCACGGCTGAACCGATCAAGATGAATTTTGGGACCTTGGACCAAAACAAAGAGTACTTTTTGGCCCTAAAATAAAATTAAAAGCGGTGAAATAGGGGTTGAAAGTTTGTATGGAACGTCCTTAATTTTTAGAGTTTTAAAAATTTGTTCATCTATACTTCTATACTAATATTATAAAGCTGAAGAGTTTGTTTGTTTGTTTGTTTGTTTGATTGAACGCGCTAATCTCAGGAACTACTGGTCCGATTTGAAAAATTCTTTCAGTGTTAGATAGCCCATTTATCGAGGAAGGCTATGGGCTATATATTATCCCTGTATTCCTACGGAAACGGGAACCACGCGGCGTCAGCTAGTAAATCATAAAAAATACGAAATACTAGCGGACGCCCGCGACTTCGTCTGCGTAGGATTCGGTTTTTCACAAACCCCGGGGAACCATGGATTTTCCGGATTGAAAAGTTGTTATTGCCTATGTGTTAATCCAGAGTAAAAACTATTTCTATTCCAAATTTCAGCCAAATCGCTTCAGTTGTAGCGGCGTTAAAGAGTAATAAACATCCAAAAAAACATCCATACAAACTTTCGCGTTTATAATATTAGTAGAATAATGTGATTCAAGAATTTTTAAAATTGAACCCCTAAAGTGGTGTAATAGGAGTTGAAAGTTTACATTGACTTTATATTATTTTTAAAAATATTGACTTGAATTTGTAAAAAATAGACACTTAGCTAAAGTATTGGAATCTTGAATATTATAAGACACAGGGGTATCAGCAACAAACACCTACATAATCCAAAATATATCTATAAGTTATCTATCGATACACATCGAGTAGCGCTGTAATATAGTAGGTAACATACGAAATGGAACAATGAAAGGTCAAATCTAGCATGTTCTGAACTGAATACTTTTGTTTTTCCAGACATCAGTACCATCAAAAATATGGTCGATCCACATCATCAACTACTCCTGGATAATCAACACATTCTTCTACATCTTCAAGCGATTCATCCCCGTGGGCTTCTTGAACCGGATCCACTTCCACGGCAATGATATGAAATCTCTCCAACAGCACATACCAGCCGAATGTCTGCCAAAGAGATATGGTGGCACATGTAGGAACCACATTCCTCTTGGTCTTTGGCTGCAGAAGATTAAGAAGTACCGCGATGAACAGTTTGATAGGGAGATGAAAGATCTCGGTTATGTTGTAAAGGAATAACTAATAAGGTGTAACAAGGTTCGTACTCAATGGTCAGAGAGTATTTTGAATTGGCTACCATACTTACAATGAGCCGTGATAGCCCAGTAGATATGACCTCTGCCTCCCATTCTGGAGGGTGTGGGGCATGCACCACCAACTTTTGAGTTGTGTGCATTTAAAAAAATTAAAATATCACGTGTCTCGAACGGTGAAGGAAACCTGCATACCAGAGAATTTTCTTAGTTCCCTGCGTGTGTGAAGTCTGCCAATCCGTATTGGGCCAGCGTGGTGGACTATTGGCCTAACCCCTCTCACTCTGAGAGGATACTCGTGCTCTGCAGTGAGCCGAATATGGGTTGGCAAACATATAACCTTTATAACCTAACGAAGTTCTGGCAGTAACAGTCTCTTAGACCATTATGTCGTTTATTTTTTTTCTGATTGTATCTCAGTGACGTCACCGGGAGGTCTAAGGGAGGGCAGAGGCATTGCCTGATGGAGCCCGAGTACAGAAGCAAAGAGATGGGCGAAAGGTCACCTCTGAGACTCGGACTTCAACCTTCGGGAAGGGTGTTTTGGCCTGAGTGTATCCGGGCGCCCCCGAGATCGTTAGTTAAAAAGCCCACGTAAGGGGGACGCCAGATGTCGAGGATATGTTGTTTAGTGTGTAGTGAGCTGTTAAGCTGTTGTAATACTCGTGAATCCAAAACACAGCCTCAACAAAAATCTTCTAAGCTTATCAAATAAACTCGAAACTTATTAGAAAATATTTTTTGTAAACATTTATTAATTATTTTTTAAAATTTATTTGTGTATTAAATATAAATTTGACGTGAATGGAAATGCTAGTCCAAATATTATCACAGTAAATGTAGAAAAATGGTGAAAACATTAATTATGTTTTAAAATTAAATGATTTCTTTTTAAAAATATTACTGTAAAGAATGTTATAATTGGCTGTGATATTATACATATAAACATTTAAGTTAACATTAATTTGGTGTATTTAAGATTTATATTTTGTAGTAGTTAAGTAATATTTGATATTAATTAATATTAATTAAGCAAAGAGAGAATTAGTTCATAATAAAAAATTTGTACGGGGTGAATTTTAACATAGTCGGGAGTTTTTGTTTCAGTGAACTTTGTTATTGCATGTCTCACAGCGCTAAAGCACTTTGGTCCAAATTATGTATTGTGGATCATAATAAACACCTTCCTCATCCCCAATAATTTAAAAAAAAACTCGATTCAAACTCCATACCTAATAGTTTAAAATACAGCCTCTTTCTACGATAGCCAACGCTTCGAAAACTATAAAGATGTATGGGAATGACACTTGCTATCGACAGGTCACGTGATCAAGATCTGTCATTCCCATACATTTTTCTAGTTTTCGAAGCGTTTGCGATCGTAGAAAGAGAATCGACGTGCCACTTGGCAAGGGTGGCTGTATATTGGCCATCGTATCTATTAGTTGGCTGGCTTAGGATAAGGATAAACGCATATGTGATGATCAAATTAATTCTCGTGACCGCACTACCCTCTCGTGACCGGGCTGTTGCTGAGAATTTCTGGGAAGAAATAAATCTGTATTACTACGAAGACGATACGCAATGTTTGCTATACGAGTATATCATATAAAGATATGCCACGACTAATAAACACGAAATACTACTACAAAAAAAACTCAAAAGTCACTGATATTGCCGGCTTGAAAAAGTTATCAAAGTATCACGTCTTTATTACTCCATTAATTCCCGCTTCGCCCGTAATAACAAAACCAAAATTCTTGAACTCCTGATAAACAAAATATCAACCTTAACAACTTCAAATTAAGAATTATTTACCACAAATGCATGTTTCACAATAAACTGGTTCTTAATGCGATACGTCGAACGTGAGACCGCAAAGTTATGACGTATTTCAACGGACATTTCCCATCGAAAGCCTTCCCTGTGTAACTTTTTACTTCAGAGGAAAATGGCAATTAAAAGTTAACTGATAAAAGTCATATTGCTGTAACATGTTTGTGATTTTAAAAGTTTTGTTTTTTGTTGTAGCTCAATTAGGGGTTACATTGTTTCACTCGACCTCGCTCTGGGTCCATTCCTGGTGAAGAATACTTTTCAGAATTCAACGCTTTTTTATATTAATAAGAAGTTCACGTTTCAGTACACTTTTAATACCAATTCAACTATCAATAGTGCGGTGGGATCAAGTACTTGCGACCTATTTCTATAATATACTCAGAGGCACAATTATCCGCCCTCTTTATTATGACGCGAGTATATCAAAGTGGGCGGATAATTGTGCCTCTGAGAATAGCTCGACTATTGTCCCCGCTTACTGACTAAAACCACTGGGCTATGTGATATTCAAAGAATGTTGTCATTTACGAATGAATAAATGAATGAGTGATTGATCGATTCGTAAACGTCGAATAGGATGGTACAGTTAAATCATATGACACAATACATATGTGCACGATTGCTAAATGATAGTGACAGGCGTACTAAATAATGCAGATCTGACCGCGTCAGGTCGAAACGCTGCAGATGCTGTTGTGGTTTTTTTCAAAGATATATTATTTTCAAAGAGCCATCTTGCAACGCTAATTAAAAATATGTCTTGAAATCCTAAAAACATGAACCTAATATATTAAAATTTTGCTATGTATATTCGAACCATTAGAATATGACTTCAATTTCTGATTTGGACTAGTTTTCCTCCAGCCAGTCCTCAAGTAATATTTTTATCAAATAATTTGCCCTAAGAAGGCAAAAGAAGATTTTTTTTTAAATTTTTCAGTAGGTATAGTCCATCGTCCGTCGTTGTCCATCATTGTCCGTCAGTCATGTCATGATTTAGTAAGGCTAAAGCAACCTTATCAAAACTTTTGATGAAGTCCACCTAGATAATCAAATTAATCACTTATAACACTAGCTCAATCCCCACTTCACTTGCGCACCTTAACAGGTCGATATTGTATAGAATACTTTAAGCAATAAAACTCTAAAATGCAACAAATCTAAAACGAGATCTACATGTGATTCCTACTTTTTTCCCGCCAAACTCTTATTTGTATGTTTTACATACATTTCTTTCTTTGAAGAAATTCTCAGTATCAGCCCAAAATTGGGAAGTTGGTATCTACCAGTGTTGCCTCGGAGATACTAAGGCTGGGTCATTATCATTAACATTTGATAATGATCGTTATGGAGTCAAAAACATTATCGCGTTTACCCTGCCAAAACACATGTAGAAGCGTAATGGGTCTACGCTCCAATATACGCTATAAGAGATGCTACCCCTGCCGGGCTAGCATGGGCAAGGGATAAAATTTTTATCCACCCATTATATCCACTGACTAAGGATATAAATCCACCCGTCATAGCATGGCCACAAGGGAAAGACAAATTAATCCCCGATTGACATTACGCGTGGAGATCGCGATGGGGGGTAGGGGGTAGGGGTTGTGTAGGGGTGGGGTAGGGGAGGAGTAGGGTAGAGGTAGGGTAGGGGTGGGGTAGGGGTGGGGTAGTGGTGGGGTAGGGTAGGGGTGGGGTAGGGGGGGAGGGGGGAGGGGGAGGGGGGAGGGGTTGTGTAGGGGTGGGTTGGGGGAGGTAGGTGGTAGGGGGAGGGGGTATGCGGGGGGGGGGGGTTTAGGGGGGTTGGGGGGGGTAGGGTAGGGGTAAGGTAGGGGTGGGGTAGGGGTAGGGTAGGGCAGGAGTAGGGCAGGGGTAGGGCAGGGGTAGGGTAGGGGTAGGGCAGGGGTAGGGTAGGGGTAGAGGTAAAGAAGGGTAGAGTAGGGATAGAGAATAAGTGCACTTATGTCACAACGAAGCTTGACCGGGTCCGCTAGTATCATAGATACTATAGATACCTACTACAAACCACCGCAAAAAACAATCACCAAACAAAACAATGCCAACAGAAAACAGATAAATAATATGCACAAAATAACCAAATATTATCAAATTTACGTTTATTTCGGACTATTAATATACCTAATACCAATTTATAAGATATATACAAATGGGTTGACAAGTCTTTCCCTCCGTTTATCCACCGGGGATATTATATCCACCGGCGTGCCCATGCGCGGTGAGTGGATAAAACGAGTGTGGGGGATAAACGTTTTATCCTCTCCCCGTGGATAAATTTCTCCCTTGCCCGTGCTAGCCCTGCTGTAGTGGTTAATAAAATAAACTGTCGATAAAAGGGAGGATGGTGTTAGTAAAAGTTACTAGGGCAACATGATCCAAGTTACGAGTGTATAATGATGATGATGATGATAATGATATGAGAATAATGTACCAAAAATCATCAACATCATTATCATCCCATATTCGGCTCACTACTGAGCTCGAGTCTCCACTCAGAATGAGAGTGGTATAGTACCGACAATGGATACAAGGAATGATATAAAGAAATAAATACACATTTCTGGAAAAACCCTAACAACATCAGTTGTATGATTCACAAATGATCAAATCATAATTTCTGATATCCAGAGAGAATCTTAATTTATGTTAATAAGTATTAACATACCAGTAAGAAAGCAAAACTCAAGGCTACATGGCTAACTAAAGTTGGCCTATAGCAGGAAGTTATCTATTTGAGCAGAGGTCTCATCTCAACGTGGCGTTCTGCTCTTTATGTAGTAGACTGAGAGCTGATGGTAATTTTTTAGGGTGTGATAGAATAGATAGAAAGCTATTGCTGCAGTAAATAAATAAATTTAATTAATATAAAGTTACCCAAATTACTGTTAATGAATTTGAAGTTAATTTTAAAGTCTTATTTCTCGTATTTTGGCGGATCAAGCAGACTCGACATTATATGGAACTCTATGACCAATAAAAGAGTACCTAATGCATCACAGATACAGAGAGCATGAGAACACGTGCTTTACTGCTGCGTCAATCAACCCTATTCGCTTAAACCTTATAAAGATTCAGGAATTCACCGTACGAATTGGTAATATTTAATTTGTTACTTTCACAGTTAAGCTTATAGTTTAAAAGTCACGTGTTTGTGGATGTAGGCCTCAGACACGGTTTAAATATTATTTTTGTATAATTATTTGGTAGGTATGGCTTAGATTGTAAAGTACTTTTCACTCTACCCCCACACCCCATTTTTTCATAGCGGTTTTAGTTTTTTTGTATGAAAGAAATTTATATCTCAGAACAACATTTCAATTAGTTTTATTCAATGCCTCCTTGATATTTACCACTAGCTCTTGTCCCGTAGATAGCTACAGGTTCCGCCAGTTACCCGCCAGCTACGGCGTAGCAAGCTTGTTGCTACGAAAACACACCGATAGCGCGCTACGAATATTTTATGAACTTTTGTTTTATTCATAAACAACTCTCTGATAAACAAATCATCGTATTCTATTAATTTGCTTCAGAATCAAGTGTTCTTTTTATGAATTTGCTGAAATAGTAGAGCACATTTACAAAGGTGAGTTTTGGTGGTTTTAAATTTTAAATGAACTGCACATTTTTAAATCTACCTTTTTTCGACGTTTTATTTTTTGCTCTCATATTTTTAGACGACATTATCTTTTTTTCGTGATGTAAGTTTTTATGTTTTGAGATCTCAGTGCTAATGGATTTTCCATTACAATATTTTTATTTCATTTTTGTTTTAACATTACGAGTATGTGTTTTTTAAATGTATGAAATGAATAGAAATTTAAACTTCTTTCTTTATGCATCAGCTTATTTTTGAATACTTCTACTACGTTTTAATTTATTTTAACTAGTAAATATGCTCCTTTATTTGAATGTTTTTAAAAATTTAAATAATACAAAAACTGCGAATGTTGCAATTTCGCCATGACAATAACAATGCTTATTTCTGGTATTATCTCACAAAAGCAATGCAAACGCAATAGCTATCGTTCACATCTAAAATGCTTAGCTGTATAAACGATCCGCTGTCCGTGGTTCGATTTCCAGCTAGGGAATAGGGTATAGGGATTTTACATTTTAAGACCATGACACAAATATTCAACAGAAAATGGTTTAAATTTCATTGAACATGAGGTGAATACTTCATAAACAAATTTTAACGCGAATATTCCCTTCTGAGTTGGCTGATAAAAGATAACCTTTACATAGAGGTTTGAATAACAAACTCAAGTACTAGGGTAAGATGAAAAGGTGGAGATATTAAAAGGGTCACAGCCTCACTTGATATGTCATTGAAGGCATTCGAGAAAGGCTTGCCTAAAACCACCTACAGACTGTCTAATAATAACCTACTTAATATACTCGGTATCTTTATTTTTTAGTCGCAAAATTCACCTACTACGAAAGCGAAATTTTAATTTTTCTCAGACTAATAACATAAGGACTAGCCGCACCCAAATTTACGAACAAAACTATCATTTTGTGAGGAAAACGAACTTAGATTAGGTATATATCTTATGCTAAACTAGAAGTTGTTGACCGTTTTTACAACATTCAACTACACAAAAAGGTATTCTGATGGAGCTCTTTAACCGATGAATACGATTACAACTATGAACCATCGATTCCATAGAGACATGCATAAACAATATAAAGTTACACATTCCTAACATAATAAATTACAAGTAACATACAAACATAAAATTGAAGCATTGATCAAATGGTAAGCCCAACCAAACCACAAAAGGTGTGCGACTACGGAGTGTGAGTTCGTGGGTTCGAGTCCTTGGTTGGGCTATGAAACCAAGTTTTCTTTTTGGTTCAGGCACAGAAAACATATGTACAAGGTTCAGGCATAGTTGGGAGGGTGGGGGTTATAACCTACGTGTCTCGGGAAACACAGCCATCAGTGGAACCGGTTACGATCATTACGTAATAGTAGGCCTTACAGAGTCAAACATACCCGCCCCTGCATTTGAGCTAAGTGTCGAGTCTAAGCTACATGTCCCCATCTAAATATATAAAAACAAAAGGTCACTCAACACGAAATATCTAAAAACGCTAGACGTGCAAAGATGATAGATACAGTAATTAAGTGTCGCCGCACACGGGCTACACGCGACAGCCACAAACGCCGCTACACGAAGCAAGAAGGGGCCACAAAAGTAGGTGAAGCGCGCGACAGCCACTTGTAGTCGGTGGCTGCTACTTTTTAACCCATACATGCAGTATCATAATCGCGCGAGTGGTTCGTTGTGGCGTTTTGTGGCCGGTGCGGGCCTCAAGAAGCGAGCAGCGGCGATTGTAGCGTGTGGCGGCCTCCGGCGTCAACCGTGTGCGGTGAGTCCATATAAAACGTATGAAAACTACAGGAAATATAGTGGTAGCGGGGTTTTGCGGTTGTGGCCGGTGGCCCGTGTGCGGGAGCCCTTATAGTTAATAGTAACCGACGTGCAGCGGTTTCACCCGCGTAGTTCCCGTTCCCATGAGATTACGGGGATAAAATAAATACAGCCTATGGACACTCACAAATAACGTATAGTTTTCTAGTGGTAAAGGAATTTTTAAAAACGATTATGTTTTTTCAAGATCCAGCGATTACCTCCTACACCAGCACCAACTTTACCTCTTTATATTATTAGTAGGTATAGGATAGACGGTCCACTTAGAACGGAGTTTGGCATGGCCGGATTAAGGAGATCTAAGGGCGAACGAAGTCGCGGGCGTCCGCTAGTAAGTATCTTATAAGAGAGAGGAGGCTTGTATTGTACCAGGAGACCATAAAAAATAGGCTAATGATGTCGGATTACAAAGTCGTTCATACGAACATCAAGTGTATCAAAGCTTTATTCGGGTCACGGCATTCCTTTGTAGATTATGTTATTTCGCAAAACTAATATGTAAGATTGCTCGTAGACGCTGTTATAAAGAAAATAAGGAGATATCCCATTTCAAAAGCCAATACCAATTATTCTGTGCCTACGGAAAAATTTACATTTAGTTGCTTTCTTATCATTACACAGTACAAAATTAAGTCGCTTTCGATGTTCGTTTAGTAGTTATATCCTTTAGACGGATTTTAATGCATTTTTCAATAACAGAAAGAGTTATTCACGAGAAAGGTTTGGAATATGTTTAATAGGTTCATGTGCATAGAGAATAAATCAGAGATTTTTAAAAAGCAAAGGCGTCTGGCGGGTCGTACGTTTCGTTACGTTATTTTTTTTTATTTAGCATGGTTGTTTTTTTTCCATCCTCTATTATAGACAAATAATATTATTAGTATCTACATAGCATCCTGCGACGCTAGGCGGGTCGCTAGTAATAGTTATAATTAAAATATATAAATATTTTTTTTAATTACGGGCGGGTTTGGCAGGTAGATTTACAGTGTAAATGTAAATAATCACAGAATACGTACAAGTATTTAATTCTGAAACGATTATAATCAAATGTCACTGACCGATTTCGGCTGCTTTAGTTCAACGAGATAGTCAAGAATCATTAAAAAATCATTAGCTTTTCTTATTATACAATTTTTATGAGTGCAACGTATTTAATATAAACTACCGGAATAAGCATTAATACAACTAAGGCAACCTTGCGACAGTACACAAATACAAACGGCAAAACAGCCTTTAAAGCATGTCGCAGATACTCGTAAAAGTAGCTACATCCGTGGGTATAAAACATTGAGCCTTTATAAATTATCTTTTCTTTTTCTTTTATGAGATATTTATAAAATCTGTAGGCTTACCTACTAACACGTGCAAGACCCTGATCAAACTGAGTGGGCGGTAAATATTACTTTACAGATAGCTTCCATTTCTTTATTTAACTTGAGATGTTCGCCATGTCTACATAATTAAGCATTTATTTACTTTATGGCATTTCTAACTTCATTGAGCGAAAGCAAGGCGAAAGCGAAGCGAAAATATGCGAATTAGTGAATGATAATTTTGCACCTTCAAAGACGTTCGTTCAACGTTCCAACTTAGACATCATAATTCCTTTCCAACAGGCGATATAGTCATCACCATCACACAAGAAAAATGATGATTTTTGGAGTTTACTCCATAGGAATCGATTTTTCAAATATAGCTACCGGTATGAAAAAAATATGGGCAGTGAAATTCGATGAACGAATGACAGCGTTACGTTTTTTGTGCGCAACCTATTCTGCGCACCTCCCGTCAAGCTGTTGAAGGACGCGCACGCCGCGGCCTACTGCTCCTCGGATGCGCACCTTTCACTTTTCAGGCGTAGCTATTGAGACGTACATAGTAGCTGCGGGGCAACATACACCTATTTAGACAGTCGATCTGAAAGAGTAAACTCCACTCGTGCGTCGGAGCTGACACACACTTTTTTATAAGTAGAACCTGCTGGGTTTTTGTCTTGACGGCTCTTTTTCAACATCATGACAAATCATATCCTCACTTGATAGCGGTTTTTAGATCACAGTTGTTTACGAAGAACGATTATATGGGTTTTTAGCGTAGAGTTACAAAACTTGACTTGGGAAAAGATTTTTCGTGGTATCCCGTAGGAAATATAAAAAATTACGTATTTTACTTCTATAATCGAGTGTTGAAACCGCCGAACTTTGAAACCTGTTCCCAAAACCACGGTCCTAACTCCATACTCGTCTGCCGTATTTCAACTATGTTGCTGACAATCTTTCAGCTTTTATTTAATGAAGAGATCTGGCCAGTACAGGGAGTCCATAATTTTTGGCACAAAATGAATTTTGAAAACTGAGTTTACGGGAAGGTTTTGTCCTTAGATAGGTATGTTTTATCTTTACGTGATAGGATACGCTTTATTAAATCAACCTAATTTTGAAATGTCCCAGTGCGAATACCTAATAATTACTGGGACAGCAGTGTTATAGAAGTTTAAGAGCTTGTACACATAAGTGTTAATATTTGAATACCGTTTTCCGAAAACGGCGAAGGTCGACGATCCCTAGTTATTTCCCCGGGGAGACCATTGTAGTTAAATTAAGCAATAAAACAGAATATTATTGCCTCAGGGCTCAGAGGTGGCATCGACGTGCATTAGTGGTGAATTATTGAGGTCTTGTAATGGAAATTCTCTGTGTATATTATCTGTACTACTATATTTGAGAACTTTTACCACCTTCATTCCATGTTCTCCAGTTATGCATAACTGTCAGGAAGAATACTATGGTTTTAAACGACCAAATATGTTTGCAAACTAGGTCGGTTTTTGATTTGTAGGCAGGCAGGTTTAAGGTTAAAATAGTAGATTGTTATACAAGGGGCTAAAAAGACCCATTATATACGAGGTATTTTTAGGGCCCGAGACGAAGGCGAGGGCCGCCTAAATAGAAACCGAGTTTATAATGAGTTTAGCCCCACGTGTTACACTCTGCTTTTCACTACGATTGCGAGAAAATAAAATAGTTTAGTACAATATTCAATGATATATTTTATTAGAAAATTTAAATGTAGGTAAAAAATGCTACAACTTTGGATGTTTCGGGGAAATGCTTTTACCCGGTAACTTAAATTCCGACTACAGTGAAGTTGAATAATGAATATGAGGGGTAAACATGTTAGATAATTGTTTAAAAAACACCATGCGTAAGTTGTAAGTAAGAATGCACTTGTTGTTCTTTTCTCCACTTATTAAATTTTTCGTAAGTAGGTGTTTAATTTGTAAGTCTTTTTTGATCCATCTCCAAATTAGGGTCACCATTCTCACTAGATGAAGACATAACAATTAATGTTGCGAAACATGTAAATTACGTTCACAAATTCACAATGAATTTATTTAAAAATATCAAGTAATTAGATTATTCACGACAATAATTGTTTTTAAATTCTCGCTCTTTAATTTTATTTTCTTTATTAATATAATTTTTTCCCATGAAGAAAAGGCAAAGGTACACCGTGCACCCTTGTCTTCAAATCTCGCTCTATAAATTCGCAACTCAATAAAAATCAAATAAAAAAAAATAACCGCATTCCACAGACAAGAACGCTGCATTTTATTCCAATTCCAAGTTTTATTTTTATCAAACAGTCAGGACCTTACCTCTGGCTCAATCGCTCGACGCGCGGAGCCATATAACCTCCTTTGATATAAAGTGGGCTAGTACTTGGCTAGTACTCGTAACAGACAATAATTAAAAAAACAAAATTACTTTAGCCCCTAGAGGCTAATATGCTTGTTTAGCCCCGCTGTGGAGTGGTAATATGACAATGTTTTTGAGCAAGAGTAGTGAAAAATCTTTTAAAAAGCTACGTATTAATTAATTACCAAGCATGAAAACTTTATTTACACTTTACAATATAATTGAGCACCGAGCTTTGTGAGCCTTGAGTCTTTGTTAAAACACTATGATAATTAATAAGGGTATCTATTGTAAGGTCAATAAACTGTGTGAAAGTAATATAATTACAAATAGCTAGGAGTCCCTGAGGGACATTCGTCACTGCCAGTAATAAAGTGGCCATGGACAAGATAACTGACTGGTGTCACTTTACCGAAGCAATAAAACGCTACAAATGAATACACTGTTTAAGGCTTTGTTGTTAGAACAGTGCTGGTTATATCAGTTCTGAGTTTTCTCGTTCTGTGGAACATTATTATTTTTAATTATAATCGTTTAGAATACGTAAATAAACAAAATATGTACTTAGTTTAATTAACTCTACCAAATATATTTTAGTATAAGTTGTAAAACCAATTTATTTGCAGTTCCACAGTGGTTCCATACTCTATCTTTGTCATCTCATACAATAGATAACAGCAAAACTTTAAAAACAAAAATGAAAATTTCTTGTAGGTATTTTTAAGTAATGAAGTTTTTATGTAATGAAGATAAGTGTTTAGATAACTTAAGTTTATGCATTGTTTTATAACCATAGGCTGCATGAATGAGGTATGCTAACAACTAACTTTTAAATTCAAGAATCGATTTTTCACCGCCTATCACACAAAACCATCACAAAACTCGCTATAATTTAAATAATATACCATTTTTTTCTAGATTTTTTTTGTGCTTTTATTTATTAATTATTTTTCTTTATAAAAGAAAAAAACACTCATATCGTAAATTTATTTCATTTATTTCATCAAAATATCCTAATCTGTTGACAGCGCTCCTAGAGTGCGGATTTTAAAACTGTCAGTAATCGTCGTATATTTGTTTTATAGAGGTAATGAGTGACTATATGCCATCCTTGTTCTTTTTACTACATGTAATGTAAGTTAGAACGTGAAAATAATAGGTTTAAACAACTCAAAAATGGTCAAAATGAATATAAATAAGTACGTCATCGCGCTGCAGGAGATTGCTTCACAGACTGGGGTATTTTGACAAATTTTATTTATAAATCGGTACTAGGCGAGCATGACACGTAAGAAAGTAAGAGTAAATCGCAACAAATTTTGCAAAGGCAATGAATAATACAACAACATCGAACTGCTCCATAAACATTTCGCGAGATTAAAATTTCATGTAAAGAGCGATTCAGCTGAAGCCGAGTCAAAGGCAACACTAAACTAAACAGTTAAACACAAGCAAGCCAGCGGCGGTACCGCTAACTCCCGGCCCCGAGGGTTTTATATACAGCCAGCTAAACGCCTTGTAACAGTTACTACGTGCATGTACAGTTTAAATTAAAGTTTTAGTTATTATAAAAATACTACTAACCACACTATACATATAATGTTATAAAGTTGAAAGTTTGTGTATAGGCGTGTAAGTATGTTTGTTCCTCCTTTACGGTGTGTCTATTGAAGCGATTTGGCTGAAATTTGGAATGGCAATAGAAAATCCCGGAAAATCCATGGTTCCCGAGGAATTTTGTGAAAAACAAAATTTCACGTAGACGAAGTCGCGGGTGTCCGCTAGTTATAAATAGTATGAATATTTTTTTGAAGTGAATTTATTAATAGTGAAAAAGTCTTAACTTAAAATAAAACTGTAACAGGTCAAATTCTGTAGACACTACATTGCAGATATTTTGAAAATTTTTGTTGTACTCGTACATATAATCTATACTGAACCCAAAAATATTTCTATTTTTGTCTGTCTGCTTGTCTGTCCGTATTATTGTTCACCAGGCTATTTTTGTTCACGCTGAAAGTATGAATGAATTGTAATGAAACTGGACACGATTTGAGACTATACGAAGAAGGTTTGCAGTCTAATTACTTTTTGTTGCGAAAATAAAATTAGAAGGGGATGAAAAAGGGATTGAAAATTTGTATGGAAAGTCCTTAATTTTTCACGTTAAAACTGGGAATATTGGCCGTAGCATTTCCTCTCACCTACGGTCATCTGGAAGAAATTGCTTTAGCGATAGAGTCGCCTTAACATGCTATTCGTAGTTTTAAGCCTTTTTTTGTGTGAGTAACAAGAATCATAAATTAAATATTTTTATTAGTAAAAAAAAGTTAATCCACAAAAATAAAGTGAAAATGAAAATCTATACTTGCACATAAATAAAATTATTGTGGTTTGTGATTTCAAGATAACTGTAATTTCACAAATTCTTATAGTTATTTACACGATACTTCACGATACAAACTCATACAAACTTTTTAAAAAAATTGTCTCTGTCTGTTTTTCCAGGCTAATATCCCTGGAACGGCTAAAATGACATGAAAGGCTAATCAGGAATATACAACTTTTTATCTAAAATAAAATTCTACTCTGGATTTATGAAAAATAGTATTTCACGCAGACTAAGTCACGGGCGCCCACTAGCTAGTACGTAATATTAAAAAAGTGTTGTTAAGTAGAAACCTATAAAATAAATTCCCGGTCGCCGAGCATTAACACTAAATTCACACGTCAAAGGACAGTTAAATAACAAATTCACCGAAATATCAGGTCTGTACCAAAAATAAGCAACATTAATATTCAACGAATAATAAATATCCAAGCTTTGTATATTGGCCTCTGATTCAGTATAATTTGGCCCTGCTCACAATTTTTCATAAACATACAATAATATCGATGCGGCAATTTGTTTACATTGCTCAAATTTTAATTGGTTTGCGGTTGATTTTGTTTTTGTAAACAAAAACCAATCAACCGACGGGCCTGGGTATAATATACTTGTAATAAACTGTATTATTTTGTACTACTTGTTTCTAGCACCTGCAATGATTAGTTGAAGTTTTCATCAACTTTTTTCTTTGTACATAATATTCCTCTTTTACCTTAAATTTAGCGCAAAGCAGCTCTGCTGTCTATAGAACTTTTGAGAAAGAGGAGATCCGCCGAATCCAACTCGGCAGGACATCATTCGGGAAACTTCGCGATATCTTTTCGTCTAAAATTCTTCAGTGCTTCAAGACTAAAGTCTTCGAACAGTCCGTTTTGCCAGTAACCTATGGTTCCGAGATTTAGTCGCTAACTATGGGCCTCATAAGAAGGCTCACAGTCACACAGCGGGCGATGGAACGAGCTATTTTAGGAGTATCTCTGCGTGATCGAATCAGAAATGAAGAGATCCGCAGATGAATCAGTTCGATCAACACTGCGCTTTCTAGAGAGGGTTGCCGTTCCAGCACCTTGGAAAGCACCGTCCAACGGCTCTTCGAACTATATGCCCCGCCCATTGCCACTTTAGCTTCGCGACTCGTTGAGCTATGTCGGGGACTGTATTCTTCTGCGGATCTCCTCATTTCTGGTTCGTAAACGCAGAGATACTACTACCACAGCTCGTTCCATCGCCCGCTTTGTGACTCTGAGCCTTCTTAAGGTAGGTATATTGTTATGTGTAAATAAAGTATTATTTTTCTCTGACAATCAGGCTATAATTAGATATGTACCTCGTTGTTAAAGATGCTTGACTAATTAATTACGGTGATTATTAAGCATGATGCAGAGGCACTTAGTAGAACTCAATCATCCCTCCATAACCTTGGGAATTAAATGAACATCAATCCTCCGAATTTCTCTAAAAAGAAAACTTATTTAATTTCGAATAACACAAAAGGGTTTTATGCCTTCAAACCAACCCTTTGTAAAAATAATGTCATTTGGCTTTAGAAGTGTGGGAGGTTCGATAAAACATAACTCCCTTTTAGCTAATGGCTCTATTGTTATGTGACCCTGGTGTTATATCAGTTATCACACAAATGATCCCTTTGTCGCTTGGAGGCCCTTTTGTTGAAGTTTTTTCAAATGTTATTCCCAAAATAACGTGTCGTCTAAAACTCACTTTGATTTGAATTTTGAAGTTTGGATGTTTTTTAGTTACCTAAATTTTTTCGTGGCACAGTGAATGCGCGATGGATTTACAAGATGGAGGTTTCTTAGTTCGATCCCAGGCTGGGATTAAGGTTTTTTTTAGGTCCATTGGCTGGTGGCTAGTTACCACCACCTAGCCACGGCCAAAGTGCAGAGTTTCATACTACTCCTAACAAGTTAGCCCGCTTCCATCTTTGATTGCATAATCACTGACCATCAGGTGTGATTGTAGACTGTAGTCAAGGGCTAACTAGTAAAGAATAAAAAAAAACTTTTTATCCCAGTATATGATAGGTAGGTACTATGAGCATATCATATACCGATATAAGCAAAGAAGATTTTTTTGCTTTTTTTAGTTATCTGAAAAAACCGAATTTCTTATGAACGAAGTCGCCTAAACCATAGTAACTATATTCTGTGCCTAAACCGTACATATCTACCTAATAAATAAAGCAATTGTTTTAAGATTGAAAACGTCTTGAGATTTGGTTCGAAGATTTTTGTTTTCTTTCAACATACCTTAAAACGATGTTGTAATTATTACTTCAGTTTAATTCACGTTTAACAATAGACCGCCTAAAGATCACAGGCCGATTGTTAAACAATATTATTAACGAAAATAATAAAAAATCCATTATAAAACTACTCGTACGAGTATATAATGTAATAAAATATGCGAATGGTTTTGAACTTTACTTTTATTAAACACAAATAACACTCAACAAGCGATCTGTGGGAAGTTAGACACGAGACCGGTTTCAAAGTTAACACAAAACCAATAAAACCTACGTCCCTGCGGTATAACAAAAGGACCCTTCGGCCAATGCTTTTATCCTTATGTCGTCCTAGTACCATCACACTATTGTTCCAAATATCCCTTTATTCCCGAGGTCCCTTTATTCCTTTTTTTCTTGGTAAAAAAAGTTAAAGATTTCTATTTCGTAGGAAAGTCGTATTCACAATTCCTTTTTGATCTTTTAATACATTTTCACTCTTTTTAAAAAAGTAGGTAACATTCTCACTAGTTACTGAACTAAATAGGTGACCTGAATTGAATCAAGCACTAAAAATGTCTCTACACTTTTCTACTACGTAAAAAGGTAACAAATAGGTATCGTTGGATGTTTTTGAAAGAAGATTTATTTCAGAGAGTTTACTCGCGAACTTTTAGATCTAGGTTTCTGTTTTTACAATAGGAACACCAGACATGGCAGTGATTTATTTACACCATTGTACTTCGAGTACGTATCCTCATACTAAAACGGTTTGATTTCTCGATCACACTGCAAATCTCGAATGTCCTTCCAGATTCTTCTTTTTCCCTAACACCTGCCACCTGCTCTCTGGATAATTTTGCTTTGATTGTAAATAGGCATTTACTAAGCAAGTGTGTTCCACGATCAGGCAGCACGCTGTATATACGACCAAGCGCAGCTTCATAAGCTCTCTTGGTCGCAATATACTCTGGGGCGATATAATATTAGGTATGTTTTCGTGAAATTCAGATTTCATAGGATTTGGAGGGATATAATATTAGGTATGTTTTCTTGAAATTCCGATTTCATAGGATTTTATAAAATCTATATCTATTTTAGAATTTATTTATATCTAATCAATAACGTACGAATCTACGTATCTACTATTACATTATTAATTCTGTATCGGTGGTTACAAAGTGGTTGTGGTAGTTAGTGTTAAGACCTAATATCTAAACACTCACCTCTACTAGCACCTTCCCGAATGGCCCTCTAAGCCGAGGTCTGAGTCTCATAGGAGACGCCCTTAGAGAGCCGTTCCGTCCTCTATCTTTATTTCAGCCTTCGAGCCTCATCAGGCGATGCTTCTGCGCTCGCCCAAACCTCCCGGTCCATAGTGGACCCACATGGAGCCATCGGCACTTACTCAACACAAAAAAAAAACCACTAGCGTTCGATTGGAGCGCTAAATTATATGTTAATAAATCGAGATGGCGTTCAATATACGCCGACACGCTTCCAACTACCGTCCATTAACCGTATGGCATTCAATTACTACCTAAAATACGGCAGGTAGTATGGTTACTCGTACATTAGCACTTACTCTAGGCTATTTGATTTCTGTCTGACATTGTTTAAATTAGGCCATAAATTGTGGCTACATCTAAGTTTTGTATAAATTGTTATCATACCACGGTAGATATAACAAATTGTATAAATATAAATCCCGAAGTGGGAATCATGGATTATTATTAGGATAGGATAAACATCTGATAAAAAGTCTGAATAACCTCCTCTATCTATCAGTGAAAGTCCCGTGAAAATCGATTCAGCCGCTCCAGAGACTATCCCGTACAAACAGATAGACAAACAGTTTAAAAACCTTGACGGCCTCCGTGGCGCAGTGGTATGCGCGGTGGATTTACAAAACGGAGGTCCTGGGTTCGATTCCCGGCTGGGCAGATTGAGATTTTGTTAATTTGTCCAGGTCTGGCTGGTGGGAGGCTTCGGCCGTGGCTAGTTACCACCCTACCGGCAAAGACACCGCCAAGCGATGCCGTGTAGAAACCGAAAGGGGTGTGGATTTTCATCCTCCTCCTAACAAGTTAGCCCGCTTCCATCTTAGACGGCATCATCACTTACCATCAGGTGAGATTGTAGTCAAGGGCTAACTTGTAAAGAATAAAAAAAAAAGATCGAGTTAAAGTTTCGCGTCAACTGCGCCAATGTAATAGAAACCTTAGTTCTTCAAGATAACTGAGGTCTACGCTAGTTAAACTGTCTTAAAGTGTATCGTGTCGAGTTATTGGCTTTATGAACATCTAACATGACTTTATGAACTTGATATATAGTACTACGAATACCCACGAAGTTGGAGGTAGTTTCACATCGCTTCAAGGACTTCGGAAGTCGGAACTTGTAAATACCCAAGATATTTTAAACTTAGTTAACTTATCTTGGTAAGCTCCAATATAACTATAGTTACGTTTAGAGTTTATTTCCTAGTAGATAAAATCCAAATTGCTAAATTTAATGTGCTGTTTTCTAAGTATAGGTGCACCTTTCCGAACTGATAGGTGTTTAAATAACTTTAGTTGTTTACAATGCGACTAAATGAAATTAGCCACTTTTGTGCGCTTCGGTATCGACGTAATAGTGACACATCTTTTTTTTTTTATTCTCTACAAGTTAGCCCTTGACTACAATCTCACCTGATGGTAAGTGATGATGCAATCTAAGATGGAAGCGGGCTAACTTGTTAGGAGTAGGACGAAATCCTCACTCCTTTCGGTTTCTACACGACATCGTACCGGAACGCTAAATCGCTTGGCGGTACGTCTTTGTCGGTAGGGTGGTAACTAGCCACGGCCGAAGCCTCCCACCAGCCAGACCTGGACCAATTAAGAAAACCTCGATCGGCCCAGCTGGGGATCGAACCCAGGACCTCCGTCTTGTAAATCCACCGCGCATACCACTGCGCTACGGAGGCCGTCAAAAACATCATCATCTCATCTGACATCTCACATCTGATAGTTTATAATCTTTGGCTAGCTTTTATACAACATGGAATGCCTAGCCACAAATGCGCCTATTATGTACAGCCGTTGCGAAGATCTCTACTACTATAAACTAGCCTAAAATATAAGCGAGCGAGCCTTAGATAAATATTTTTCAAAGCTCACCAATGGTTATTATTCATGTGGAAGCAAAACATCGTCGTGATTGGTCGAGCTCTGCGAATTCGCGCGGTTGCTTCCGACAAACAAATATTGGTTTTCAGTTCACTTGTTTTTTTAGTGGAATGAAACTAGACGGGAATATTTAATCAAAATGCTGCAGAACCTTAATGAAAATAATTTGTAATGATAATATGAATTTTACATCAATCAACGTTTTTTTACTGAAAAACAGGTACTTACATTATTTTGAATAAGAGTTAAAAAACTAACTATTCGTCAAGACTTGCTACCGAACAAACAAAAGGAGATCATTTTGGGCCCTTTTTGAAAATGCCGGCCAACAAAATAAAAATGGCATGAATCGTTAGAACTTACGATTCGGAGTAATAGCATATATGCATAAAAGTTGTAGGAGGACTCTGTACCAAGTTATACAGGTATGACCAAGTTATACATTTTTTTGTTATCCGCCACTTACAAAAAGAGCCCAAAAATGTAGGTATGGAGCGTGAATGATCTTCCTTTATAGAATTTATTCAATAAATTTTGTTTATTAAAACTTACAAATCGCACTGTGATCCAATTCCACTGACAGTCACATTGTGAAATTCTGAGAACAAAACTATGTAATGTAGTTAAGTAATGAAAAATACCTACCTACGTAAAAAAAAACAATTGCATTTTATACGGAAGCATCGGAATATCGGCCGTACCGTCGCTTCCACAATCCACTTTAAAAACCGATGTTGATTTTGTTCGGAATTAAAACAAAACATTTTGAAATTCGAACCTCTCTCCGTGCAAACAAACTCATTTTGTTTGCGCTCGTTCCAGTTTTTTTCCACATTTTTATGTATCCCTGGTGTATCGGTTTTAATATGCATTTATATTTCCCACAAGTTAGGAAAGAGTTTCATTAAAAAATAATAAAAACCAACATAGCTCCCATTATAGTCAGGGATCCTTAGAACATTTTGTACACTAATTACTAATATGCTATTTTTAGTAATTAGTGTACAAGTTAGCTTCATCTCGATGAGACGATCAACTTTTTAATTTACGAAAATTCTTTATTCTGGTAGCTAACTGAGTTACCAGGAAATGAAAATTTCAGAGCTGGAACGAGATAATGTACCACGCAATACGTAGGACAATGCGGCTATTAAATTGTTTATTAATTAAGCAGTAAAAAAAAAATTGGTTGATGTAGTACATTACTGCAGCGACCGGCAAGAAAGTCATTGATGGACGAACATATGAATGAGGGCCGAGGCGAAGCCGAGACACACATACGTATGTCCATCAATGCCTAGTTGCAGCCAAGGCGTGTATAGTACTTTTCTCAAATAATGCACGGAAATTAAACTAAGTAGAACTTTTATTTGAATATACAATTTATTGAATGTACAAACTCATGTATTCTGAAAATAGAATATCTACTTAAATAATTATTTACTGTGCACTTTACTCGCGTCTAGTCTCCATATATCTTCTCTCATCCCTGTGTTGCAGCCTGTGAGCTGTCTGCTTGCAATAAATCTCTCGGCAATCGATACATAGCAGCACTTCATCTTTCATGTTGTCTTGGTACAGGACAGCCTAATCAAACACAAATTAATGCTTGGTTTCACATTTCTTCATGGAAAAACTTCGTTAATCGGGCACACACTTACACACAATATACATAGACACAATCAATGAGTTGATCGATTGATGTATATGTCGTAAAAATCGTAGAGTCATTAATAAAAATATGGACAGAACCGCTGACCTAACCTTGGTCATCGGCTCTGCCAATCACAATAGGTATGCTATGCTTAACCTCACTAATCGCTTACACAATAATCTACTCTTAAATTTACTATTTTACCCTGGTAGTTGTGGTAGAGGAAGTACATCGAGCAAGTCCCAGGACTTGTGACCATTGGGTGTGGTTTAAAGGCGCCTTTTAATACTAGTAAACACTCACCAACCCTGCCCGACATGCTCTCCATGCCCACAGTAAACAATTTAAGATCAATAATTACTTCATCACGAAACATTATCGAACAAAATCACTAACGCGACAAGCAGCATGACGCCTCAAGCTGCTCAACAAAGAATTGAACCAATTAATAGCTCAAGTCACTAATCACTTTCCTTTTCTTAATAACACTACTTAACACTTCACTATTTCACTATACTTAACAAGTAGAAGACGATTATTCCCTCTTAAAAACGCGATTAGAACTGAATTACTAAATCAGCAGACTACGGAGACAGACGGAGGCAGGATGCCTCACTAGAGTGAATACACTACACAGTGACGGTACACGCGTACGCGCCATTTGCGACGCGATGCCATTGGATGAGAGTTACGTGATCATCCTATTGGTCGATCGCCGCCACGTTCGTTATGGTGGTAACGTTTTACAATCTTAATTACTTCAAGCGTAAATAATCAAAACCTAATTACATGAAAACTTAATTCTAAATTTATTAAATTAATTAACGTAGATTTTGCTTACCATTACGACAGCAAAATCTCAACACAGAACCTAAAGAGTTTCTTTTCTACTGCTGTCAACTGTCATCATTACTTGAGAGACCAATTATTAATCAAATCAAAACGGAACAGTATTTTGACTGCTAAATGATCAGACCACTAGATAACAAGTCGATTCGAAATAACCACAGAGCAAACATGACAACTATTAGGTCTGAGGCCATAGAGCCTTCAGTGAGCCAAGCTTCCCCGGCGACATATACAATAAAAAAATTAAATAGCTTTATTTTGAAATCGCACCCATAAATCGGAAAATGGTCTCCATATACGCGCGAAAAGGAAATTCGTTCCAAAACAAACATCACGAGTCTCTTTGACATCCGTTTAAACAAACTTTTTTCATAATTTGTATTACAAAATTTAACACTAACACCAATTACGTAAATTAAAATAATAATCGATAAATACCAATAAAAAATACTTACTTTTGGTGAACAATTTTTAAAATATTTAAAAACATAAGACGCCATTTTTCTGCTGCTGAAAGTTACTGATGCGACGCTGCGAGAATGTATTCGTTTTTAAATTTTATATTTGGCGGGGCTCCGACACCGTCGTGTTCCGTGCGCTCCATCTTCCTATTATTGATTAATCTGTGGTAGTAGATAAAAAAGCTTTTGGAAATTGGTAATGTCTATCAAGTGCTAGGATAATTTGACGTCATCGCAAGCCTGAAATCTTGTAAATTGCGAACAAATTAATCTCGCACTCAATACCCTCATCGCCACGGTCGCCACGGTTCCGTCCTATTTTACGCAATCCTTTGAATGCTGTCAAATGTGCGACCCTCATCAGGCTTTATGTCACGCCAAAGGACGCCGTTTAATTTTTAAATTATAATCTATTAAAATGTACGGTTATAGATATTCTAATTTCAGAAGACTTTAGTTTTGCTTGGTTTAGATATTAACGATATTTATACTAGATATTATGTTACGTGCCTACAAAATCTCCGCGAAAAGTGATCTGAATTTATTTACTCCACAGAATGCATACATGTTCGATCACAATTTAGTGTTTACTTAAGTACATTATATTTAATCCTACTAATATTAGAAACGCGAAAGTTCGTATGGATGTTTGTTACTCTTTAACGCCGCTACTACTGAAGCGATTTGGCTGAAATTTGGAATGGAAATAGATTTTACATAGGCTACTTTTCTTTCTAGATTCATTCAACGCTCCACGCCCCCCGCCCCGCGCGGAACATCGAGAGTGTTATGAACGAAGTTGCCAAGCTATAGTGACATATCCAATAGTAGGCATAACATCTTTGTAGGTACTTACTACAGATAGGCTCCTTTTCTTCGCGAAGTTAATAGAGATATACCACCCTACCGGCAAAGATGTACCGCTAAGCGATTTAGCGTTCCAGTACGATGTCACAAACCGTCGGATCTGAGGTACGGGGAGAACAAACTTGTGCCTCTACCAAAGTAAGCCCGCTTTTATCTTAGACTGCATCTTCACTTAACATGTATGATCGCAGTTGAGGTCTAACTTGTCAAAGAATAAAAAAAATACATAATTTATTCTGCTAGATGAGCTGCGAGGGCCGGTCCCGCGTGCCGCAGAACGACCTGCTCCTACATGAGGCCGTCATCAAGAACGAGCCCGAGGCCGTGCGCGAGGCCTTGAGGAGGCCCACTGATGTCAACTGCAGGAACAATGTAAGAAGTCTATCAAAAAATATCTATTATATCCATTAGTGTAACCACAGAACATAGAAAACGCTTAAGCTATGAGTGTAACTATATCATACATCATCATCATTATCAACCAATATTCGGCTCATTGAGCTCGAGTCTCCTCTCAGAATGAGAGGGGTTAGGCCAATAGTCCACCACGCTGGCCCAATGCGAAATGGCAGACTTCACATACGTATAAAAGGAAAATCTCAGGTATTTGCATACCTAATTTATTGCAAAGTTCTTCCTTCCACAGTTTGTACACGTGGTATTTAATTTCTTAAAATGCACATAATTGAAAAGTTGGAGGTGCATGCCCCGCACCGGATTCGAACCTACGCTCTCGGAATCAATTCTATTGTTACAGTACGGACGCGCGCCAATCCACTGGGCGGCTAGTCGCGGCAACGTGGAGATCATCAAACTGTTGATTGCTGCCGAGTGCGACATTGAGGCTGTCGACAAGGTACTCAATTCCTGACTCCGATCACACCTCAAGTTCGTTGATAACACTCCCATGATATGCGGGCGAAAGGGGGAAAGACTGCGCGGGTGTAAAATCGTGCGTGAAAAGTGACGTGCGTCAGTCGTGGGTTTTTCATTCATCGTACAATGTTACGAACGAAATAGCCAAGCTATAGGCACACTGATTGGATTGCAGTTTAAAGGTGCTGATAGACTTGAGCATTCACTTGTAATGAGCATTCGCGCGAATTTTACATCACAGAAAAATGTTACATCATAGAGAGCGTTTTAGCAAGCATTCTATAGAGCGTTCTTGCGAGCATTTTAGCGAGCATTTGCTTGATCGAATTAAGCGTTCGCTAGAATTCTCAAGATGTTCGTAGCAATATTTGACTCTAAGCTTGGCTCGGCTCGTTTTTCAGTTCGACAAATGTAAAAACGGCGAATGCTCGATGTTCTGCTACAAGTGAATGCTCAAGTCTATCAGTACCTTAAGTTGGAAGCGGGCTTTCTTTTTATGTTGGTGGACGTGTAAAATAATTAATATTTAGACCGTATTAGGGCCTAAATATTAAGGCCAAGGACATTGTTTAGTTATTGAAGATAAAGACCAGCGTGCGCGCGAATAATTAATATGACACGCAAGATCTCAAAATTAAATTTTAGATTTATTTTACACTTAGTATATTTTTCTTTGTTTGAAATAAAGTTAAAGAATGGTGTATAACTTGGTTTTAAAACTCGCGTGTCTTAGTTCGTTTTGTTAAACGAACTGGAGTTTTAAAAGTCGAGTGAACCTATATCAGATAATTATATAATTTAATAATTATGTACGTGGTAAGTTAAACTTCAAGTTTCTGCAGTTTGGGATGCGACCTCTGCTAATGGCGGCATGGCACGGGCACCTGGGCGCCGTGCAAACACTGGTGAAGGCGGGCGCCTGCCTCGCAGCTATCAACAAGGTATGCGTTCCTGGTACTTTGACGTCGAGTTTAGTCCCGTCACACGCTGTCAGTGTATGCCGCACCACAAGACCGCACGAAACGCGGAAATAAAAAAAACATATAGAGTCTCGGTACAGATTAATTAATAAAACAAAATAGAGATGGATATATTCTGTTCTTTTAATTACTCAGAGAGAAGTATAGATTGCTCTGAAATTAAATAAAAGAAATATTTATAAGAATCTATGGTCGTAATATCAAATATAAGTTTGCTTTTTTTTCTATGTGTGATAAAATATTATTTTACTTTGTATTGGTCAATTATTTAGAATATTTTGGTGTCATATGGAATATAATCTTTATTAAAAAAACCCACTATGTCCTATGTTTATACGAAAATCCGCCTGTAACGATAAATTGGGCGAATGGGTGTGATAAATTGACAGCCGTATTTTATAGCCGTCTTGCTTATTTCGGGTTTTTTTTATGTGTTTACTATCGTAAATGTGTCGTTAATATTGTCATAAAATTGTAAGTGTCAAATTTAATATAACTAGTAAAACTGACATTAATTGCGTGATAGACTAAACTAAAATGATTTAAATACTGTATTAAAATTATTATCAATTGCTAAACTATACCAAAGTTATACTCGATATGATCGTCAATAAATAAATTTAAAAAATGAGGGTATATATTTTACACCTAATAATAATTTACTTTTTCCTAAACTGATGACAATAATTTTGAATAAGGTTCAAAACAATAAGTTTAATGGTTAATATCATTTAAATAATAATCTATACTAATATTATAAAGCTGAAGAGTTTGTTTGTTTGTTTGCTTGAACGCGCTAATCTCAGGAACTACTGATTTTTCAGTGTTAGATAGCCCATTTACCGAGGAAGCCTATAGGCTATATTGTCTCCTTATTCCTACGGGAACGTGAACACTGTCTACGGCTCTAACGCTGTCAAATTATTTTTAAACTACCTACTTATAATACCTACTTACTACTCATAGAGCAAAAATCAAACATAAGCATTTAAATTTGGATTTTAAAACATCGCTTGAAAATGTAATAATGATTGTTTTTGTAAAAAGTGCGTATGACGTCACGATACGAAGCCGCTGCTATTATTTGTAACGTATTTTTTATTCAAATCCACGTTGTCGAAGGGTTAAAGATTAGGTATATTAGTTACTCGTACTGCTACATAACTGCCTTATTGGTCCCGTGGTAAGCTGGTTCAACTATCGAATCCCGGCTCAGGCCAAAAAAAATATATTACAAGAAAATTGTATTGGGACTTACCAGAAAAATCTTAACAGCAGCCTAGAGTTGGGAAGTTAACGATGTTAGTACACCCCGTGCCTCAGAGAGCACGTAAAGCCGTCGCTCCTGCGCCTGACATTTCATCGGTCGTATCGGTCTGCCGTCCCATCGGACTATGAGGGTGAGGGAATAGAGAGTGCACCTGTGCTTGCACACACACTTGTGCGTTATAATATCTCCTGCGTACATGGTTAACCTCAACGAGATTGGCCGCCGTGACCAAAAACAAAAATGTGGTCGGGAGCATATTATCATTAGTTACTCATAATTTTGCCAACAGAAGCATAACGACATCCTGCAATGTGCGGCAACACGTGGCTCCAAGGAAGTGGTCGCGTACGCTCTATCGTTGGGCTCCAACGTGCAGGGCTACGACGCGGCGGGCGACTCGCCGTTGGCGTTGGCCGCCCGCGGTGGACACACGCCAGTGGTGGAGCTGTTGTTGGACCAGGGAGCATACGTGGACGCCGTCAATAAGGTATGTGGAAAGTATTTCTTTATGTCTCTAAGGTGATATTCATTTATAGGATATTCATTCAATCAAAAAGTTTAATTGAAACTGATAACCGCTCGCTTTTTCTTCCTAATGATATAAAGAAAGAGGAAGCAATATTTTCGTTAGCGACACTATTGGTGGACATTTCGTCTTTCTCTCGTTCTGAAATATCATGTAGAGCGAAACATAGGCCTATAAGTTTCCTTGTTTTGGGTCAAGTTTATTATGTCAAATTATGATAGCAAGTAGAAGATAATACTTGTAAAGTTTGTCAAGTATATATATAATAATTATTGTAGTTCATCCTAGGAAACGATTTCGTTACAAACATTTCATAAAATTTTACTTTTAGCTGAAATAAAAGTAAAAGGCAATACACTAAATGTTGTCGTGTAATAATGGAATTCATAGACGTTGTAGGGGCACCCCCAGGGGCTCATTCACCCGCTGAATCCATCCTATATTCATCATCATCACTAACAACATCATCATCTCAGAGGGGTTAGACCTTAGTCCACCACGCTGCGGATTAGCAGACTTCAAACAAATAGAAAATTAAGAAAATCTTCAGGTATGCAGGTTTCCTCACGATGTTTTTCCTTCACCGTTTGAGACACGTGATATTTGATGTCTTAAAATACACATAACTAAAAAGTTGGAGGTGCATGCAGCGGACTAGATTCAACCTACGCCCTCCGAATCGTAGGCAGAGGTCATATCTACTAGGCTAACACGTCCTTTCCACTAGGCTCTCACGTCCTTAGTCATAATTGCTCATAATTTACAAAGTGGAAATTGGAATGGAACATTTTAATTAACTCGTATTCAAAATTAAAGATCGTCATATCAATTCAATATCAGAATTGAAATTAAAAATCTAGAGGATAGATCATAAAATAGGGACGATAATATTAAAGCGAGCCTCTCAGTACACTCCCGACTATAAAATCGATAGAACACTCAAAGGGAGTATAAAACTTGGTGAAATTTAATTTACGATAGTATCTACTTACTAGTAGATCGTAGATACCTTATTAGGTAGTGATGTATTAGTAGTAGTACAACTGAGAGGTTTAGTATTGGTCAGGTCGACTCATCTGCATCGTTCGTTCGTTATTAACCCATATTTGGCTCACTGCTGAGCTCGAGTCTCCTCTGAGAATGAGAGGGGTTAGGCCAATAGTCCATCACGCTGGCCCAATGCGGATGCGGATTGGCAGACTTCACACAAGAATAGAATTAAGAAAATTCTCTGGTATGCAGGTTTCCTCACAATGTTTTTCCTTCAGCGTTTGAGACACGTGATATTTAATTTCTTAAAATGCACACAACTGAAAAGTGGAGGTGCATGCCCCGGACCGGATTCGAACCCACACCCTCCGGAATCGGAGGCAGAGGTCATAAACACTGGGCTATCACGGCTTTTTTTTACCTGCATCGTAACCTCGGTGAAATTGCCATTAAGGGCTAACTAGTATGTAGTTGGAATAAAGCATTTTTAAATTGTTGTAATGTGTTACTACTTAGGTTTATTAGTAGGTACCTAGACACGGTATAAATTTGAAACTAAATGTAACTTCAAAATGCGATAAGAAAGTACTCATTAAATAATTTTATCGAAATCACTTGAAATAATTTTGTAATTCTACGTAAAATAACAACCGAAGTCGTGACTTATCAAGTCAAACAGGTCAACCTCTGGGGCAAATCGGCAACAACTAACAAAGGAACATTACGAAGTGAAGACAGCGTTCATTATAATTTCTTTATGATCTCCTAGTCTCTTTGAGGTCGGAGGTTAAACTTTTAATCAGTTTTCTCGATATTAAAAACAGCTTACAGCAGAAGGGTTTTTATTCATTAGATAGCTGCTAACTTCTAGGATTTCTCGAACTTTCGGCTCCACGAACCCCTGTTAAAATTTCTAAGTGACAGGCGACCCCTTACTAACTAATGACCCCCCCTTCCCAAATTTGACTGTTGAAGAAAATAAGATTTGGTATCAGTTATCAGGCCACCATTACTTAAATCTTGTCGCGAACCCCCTGCCGTCGTTGGAACGATGGACTATCATTCCCGGTCAAGCTTCGCTTTGACTAATGTGCGCTTTTTCCCTACAATTCCCTACTCCCACCCTACCCCTACGCTGCCCTACCCGTATCCTACCCCTACCCTACCCTCTACTTAAATGGTTAGACTTAAAGTTATTACCTTTCATAGTGGTGTAATAAAATAGAAAGGAAAAATGCAGTTACGTAGTCCCGGAGAAAGACATTAGATCTTAAATTGAATTCCAGTGGGATCGCTACTCGCTGCTGTAGGCTACAGTGTTTCTATTTGTATAACTGTAACTAAGATATGTTTCCCTAGTATCTAGTTCTTAGGCAGAATAAAAATCAAAGAAGCTTATAGAAAATTACTTTCTACAAATAACATTATTATCGCGACTTTGTTGCAAGGCTGCACACATATACGTACCGTTCGTACGTATAAACATTACGTACTACGGTACGTAGGTACTTACTTATACCTACTATTATTCTAGCACACCTACCTACTAGCAATAAAAAGCTTTGCTAAAATATTCTCGCTGACTCGGAGTTACTATTTAACTCTTTACTCTGCTATTTATCTAGAGATGCCGCATTTTACATTTTGCAACAAGGTAATTTTTTACGCAAGTAGGTAAAATTATAATTGTATGGCTAAGATTATAATATAATTCGTACATAAAGTCTTTTTAACAAAAAAAATCAACCGACTTCAAAATCACGAAAATAAACTAAAAAAGCGGTAAATAACATCATAATATGTGCTACCTTCTGATCACTTTGAAGGCGGTGCCAAGCCAGTGGCGTATTAATTAAAACCGTTTCTGAAAGATCCACGGGAAAGAACCGTCTGTAAATCCTAAAACTTCATGATTTAAAGGGCTTGAATTTCACGAGAATCACAGCTAACAAAATCATCACTACCGCCTAAGCCACAAATACGTAACTCTATTTAGTTATGCATCGCAATATTGATGTGCTAATTAGGTTGTTGGGTCATTAGCAGTGTCACAGCTGAAATTCAATATCGGTTATTCTATACGTATACTGACGCTCGTGGCAGCTCGTGGTTCGCGTACATAGTAATTTAAGCATACGTGGAGAAAAGGTTAACAATCGACGAGCATATATTTTTTTCATGTATGAACACTTGTAACTTTTTATTGAGTAGTCCGATTTAATATTTTTTTAAATTAGCAATTTCGTTTTAGATCCCATGCAAGGTCTGCTAAATAGAAACCGAGTTTATAATGGGTTTAGCCCCGCATGTTACACTATACTTTTCACGACGATTGCAAAAAAATCAGTACAGTATTCAATGTTAAAATTATTTTTACAGACGCATCTCGCAACTCAATAAAAATCAAATAAAAATAATCTATTATGTTTTTAAAAACTGACCTGTTTGTTTCGTTAAATAATTATTATCGAAGCCTAAAATGGTCTATCCCATTGTGTGGAGTATCGTTATCGGTATTTTTGTGCACTACATAAGGGATTAAAGTGCTAACTTAATGTACGGAACCCTACACTGCGCGTGGGCTGATACGCACTTGGCCGGTTTTTAATTTGTTTGTTGGCAAACTGTGCACAGCGAGTATAGCTTTCTGCTTTAGTATATTACGATTGTG
Organism: Bicyclus anynana; assembly: GCF_947172395.1. Lineage (NCBI taxonomy): Eukaryota > Metazoa > Arthropoda > Insecta > Lepidoptera > Nymphalidae > Bicyclus > Bicyclus anynana. Next base: position 3,424,303 of record NC_069099.1, read on the forward strand.
TTGAGTGAAAAACCATGAAACATGAATTTAGTACCTGATTGGTTTGATTTTGAATTTATGTGCTCTCTGTCTATCCTAGTTGTTACGGTCACACTTGTGGATAAGGACAACTAGAAAACAAAAACTATTTCAACCAGGCGATCATAACCACGGCAGAGTAGTTGAATGTAAACAGTGCTTTCTGATAAATATGGCCGCCAAAGTTTAAATTCAATGCGTTTAATATCTGTCACGCGCAAAACAACGCACAATCATCGTAAATAAACAGAATACCTGTTCTTGATTCAAAAGCTTTTATTTATATTCACTACGAATTTAAATTTATTGGTCTTGCAGAATAATATGTACTTACGTCATTCACCCATACGTCATGCAGCAAAACTGCTGCATGTTAGTTGACATATACGAAATTGAGATTCTATGTAACAAATGTCATCCGGTGGCTACTGACAACACTATGTGGACATCATACAGCAGGTAGATGACATTTTTATGTTGATGTTTATTTTAATAAGTTGATAATAAAGACCAAACTAGTGAATATGTCATACATAGGTACTTATAGTATGTACTCTAAGTAGGTATAGGTGACCTATGAATGGTTGTATTTATAGATGCTTCAAAGTAATCCCAATCGTTCGCAACCAATCAATTTTAATAAACTATGTAGTAGGTATCTACGTATCATTTGAGTTGTTTCAGCATTTCGCATGTCACTTCAATACATGATTGAGGATATCGATTATTAAAGTAAAAAAATTAAAGAGGAAAGAGAGAGGATGATAATGTTTAAAAACATACGAATTAAAAATTAAATTATTTTTAATGTTTAAATTTTGTTAAATGTGACAAAAAAACATCACGATTAAGAAAAAACCAAATCCACCCCCACCTGCTTTTCATTCACGGGCGCCATTTTGAAAATATTATATAGCCTACTAGCGGACTCGTTTAAGCTTCGCTTTGACTGAGTATGTACTTTTTCCCTACGATACGCTAAGACAAAATAAAAATAATGATTGAGATTTTATATGTTTGTTTTATTTCGATGTCACGTTCCTTATGTATTATGTATCATGGAAATTAATTATAAGGTCCTCTAATACTATTTAAGCAGCCATCAAAGGGTAATGCCTCCATCATTTTAGGAGATGGGATATGTGTGGGCCAGTAAAATAGGCTAATATTTTATAACGATTTCAGAATAATTCCATTATGATAGAATATAGATGATGTAACTTAAGCGTAAAATAGGTACTTATTACTTTTCCAGCCCTAGGTCCCGCTGGGAACATCAAAAACTTTATGCTTAACAAAATAAACACTAATATTTTCAATGCTACCACTGGGAGCAAGGAACTATTACTTTTATGATCATCTCTTTGTCCTTATCCAACTTAAGCGAGGGATAATGTCTTGCTCTTACATTTTCTCATACAGATTGGAAGAACAGCGCTCCACGTGGCCTGCGAGGGTGGACACTCTGAAACCGCTGCGCTCCTGGTAGCTAAAGGTGCTTCGCGAGATGCGCGCGACAACTCTGGCCGCGCCCCGTTACACCAAGCCGCGGTGCACCGCCACACGGAACTAGTGAGAGTGCTCCTCGAAACGGGATGCAATGTTAACGCTACAGACAACGTGAGTTATGATCGCCTGGTACATCTATTTGGTACTGTCTACTTTGCATAATTTGCCTCCTGGTACACTAACATAAAAAATTGGATAAGAAGTAATCGTTTAAAAACTATATTCTATGTGATTAGATTTAGAATTTAAATTGAAGCAATGAGATGAGAGATGCAGATGTTCTTCTACCTTAGAATAATTACAGCTTTACTATGGCAAACATGTAAAAACAAATCTTATCGAGCAACTCACGTAAGCCATTAATTAATTAGCCAGCCATTCTTAACTTACATCTACATTCAGAAATCAGAAATTAGAAAAATAATTTTAACCTAGTTGTTGGAATGTTAAATAATTATTATTGAAAAAGGTTAAATATAAACTAATTTATGATTTTAATCCATGAAAAGATTAAGAACCTTTTAATTTCGAGGCATTAAAGTTGGTTTTTTCTTCAGAATGGTGTGACTTCATTACAAATGGCTTGCGCTCAAGGCTGTCGTGGGATCGTCGAGCACTTGTTAGCTTTTGGCGCTGATGTACATCTACAAAATAATGTAAGTACCGCTGACGTCACTGAGGTGAGGAAACTATGGCACTTAACTTACACAATCAGTAAAAAATATATAGCACAGAATAATTACTGCCGTGCACTGTAGATACTTTGAATAACGTTAAAAAATCAATTATTATTGCCTTAATTGGTTTTGTGCCCCTGTAAATCTATCTACCTACTTAGGGAGAGAGGTCTAGGGTGGGTAGTTTCGTAACTTGTTTACTCACGTTGCAAAAGTTAGTCAAGTGAGTGGATTGTTCAACAAAGTCATTTAAAATGTCGTTTAGAGTTTCGAAGTGAGGTAGTTAAGAGGAAGACAATATTGTACCAATAAGTCTTCCTGTAATTCAATTGAGCACTTCTATGTATAAACAAGTTCAAAAGGTTAAGTTTCCATAAATGGCACGTTCCGCGTCAAATACAAACTTGCCATGCACATCGCCATTATTTGGAATAAAAAATGTTGGTCTATTTCTCTAAATTGTACTAAAAGAAGGAAGGTAATCTCTAATTAAATTACTAATAACAAAAATATGATTATTTTGACGGAGATAACACACACACAAAATTACACACTACTTACTGTTAAAAAGAGTTATTGAATACTCCCACCAACCACCACCTTACTCACTTTGAAAGTACCAGGAAAATATAAGTAACGTGGATGAAGTCTAACAAGTCTTTTTTCCAACAGGTCGGTTCTTCAGCCTTGCACGCAGCGTGCGCGGCTGATGCTAATGACATCGTTGAACTATTGTTGGCTCACGGGGCAGATCCGGCTCTTACGGACCAGGTAACCAGAACCAATAAGACGTAATCCGCAACGATAAATTAACAAACAGTAAATCCACGATAACAAAACCTTATCAGAATTGTTAGATCGTTGCTCCCTTTCCCTACACACGATTAAACCACAAAACACTTTACAGATTAAATATGCTAACATGTAACTATAGCGACAAATTATTTTGATTGCCTGTACTCTGTACTTATGAATCTGTCTGCTTTTCCAGTAGGTACTAAAATTGTATTCATGTATTAGTTACGATTATTTGGGATGGTAAAATTTCGCATACTCGTATCTACAATCTTATCGAATCGTATTGTAGTCTAGCCATTACCTATCTTTTTTAATATGACTAATAAATCCATTCTCCTCCAACTAGTCAGTGACAAATGAGGTTAAAAAGAAAAAACGTAAGAATTGCAAAGAAAATACTAAAAACATTTTTTTTCCATACAATACGAAATCTATACTTAATATTATAAAGAGGTAAAGTTTGTAAGTTTGTAAGTTTGTCACATTTTTTAAATGGGGTAATCTTCGGAACTACTGGTCCGATTTTAAAAATTCTTTCACCAGTAGAATGCTACATTATCGGGGAGTGCTATAGGCTATATTTTATATTGGTATCATATATATTAGCCGAGTTATCACAGTTTTTGTCATACAGGTCGGACCGAAAATCCTCTTAAACAGACTTATTCGCATGCGCTGCCTTAACTATTGTGTAAAATTGAAATTAATTTATGGAGACTTTATGTATCTTTAAAAGTTCTACAAAAAAGTCCGCGACACCATATATCTATCTTCTATATATTAGCAGATATAGTACCTTTTGTGTTTTAAAAATTATTAATTTTATATACTTAGGTTTGCGTCATTATTTATGCTACTTAACTTAAATCCTTATCAAAATAAATTATTTAATAATCACAAGGATATTATGGAGATAAGATTTGCCCTTTACTGCATGTTAATTACTTAAATAGTTTCGGAGATAATACAAAATTTCTAAAAGACGCAGAAATTCCGCTATATGACGCCCGGCGCTTTCATTTACGTAGTTCCCGTTCCCGTGTGAATATGGGAATCAAACATAGCCTATGACACTCGCAAATAACGTAGCTTTCTATTGGTAAAACAATTTTCCAAATCGGTCCAGTAGATCCAGAAATTATCTCCTACAACCACACAAACTTTACCTCTTTATATTATTAGCATAGAAGTCTCTATTTCTCTTGGTCATACCACCACTCTCGAAGGACTGGACCGATTTTGCTAAGGGTAGGAGTAAGATAGAGAAGTTACAGGGTAGGGTAGGGTACGGGTAGGGAAGCGTAGGGGTAGGGTAGGTTTAGGGCCGGGTTTAGGGTAGTGGTAGGGTAGTGGTAGGGTAGAGGTACGGGTAGGATAGGGAAGTGGTAGGGTAGGGGTAGGATAGGCGTGAGATAGGGGTACGGGTGGGATAGGGGTAGGAAAGGGATAGGGTACGGGGAGGGTAGGGGTAGGATGGGGGTAGGGGTAGGATGGGGGTAGGGTGTAGGTAAGGTAGGGGTAGGTTTGGGGTAGGGTAGGGGTAGGGGTAGGGTAGGGGTAGGTTAGATGTAGGGGTTGGGTAGGGTAGGGTTGGGGTAGTGGTAGGGTAGGGGTAGGGTAGGGTAGGGTAGGAGTAGTAGTAAAGTTGACATCGAAATTTACGCGGACGAAGTCGCGGGCGTCCGCTAGTTTGATATAAAGTCGTTATATTGGGGCATTTAGTTTTATTTAAAGAAGTCATAAAAATAACAAAAAGTAATTTAAGGGGACACCCGGGTTTGAACCGGGGACCTCTCGATCTGCAGTCGAATGCTCTACCACTGAGCTATATCCCCACACGTTAAAGCCGTGAATAACACCATTATTAGGTTGAAACTTCTACGTGACTCACCCACTACCCACTAATAGATTAGATAAGTTAAATAATTTGTTGAATCATTAGAATAAAACCGATAACATTAAAACTTAAATAAATGTGAATTTACTGAATTTCTTGAATGAGTTTAGTCACAGTCACTAGGTAGTAGACATCGGATTGTAGGCACTGTCAAAATGCCAAAATATGCATGCAAATATGCACTGAAAAAGGGCGAACTGTGTACAAGCAAAAACCATTATTATTAGAATTTATGTTTTATTAAGAGCCGTGACAGCCTAGTGGATATGACCTCTGCCTCCGATTCTGGAGGGTGTGGGTTCGATTACGGTCCGGGGCATGCACCTCAAACTTTTCAATTGGGTTCATTTTAAAAAATTAAATATCACGTGTCACAAACGGTGAAGGAAAACATCGTGAAGAAACCTGCATTCCAGAGAATTTTCTTAATTCACTGCGCGTGTGAAGTCTGCCAATCCGCATTGGGCCAGCGTGGTGGACTATTGGCCTAACCCCTCTCATTCTGAGAGGAGACTCGAGCTCAGCAGTGAGCCGAATATGGGTTGATGACGACAAACGTTATATTCGGGTGTATTACTGAAATGAGTTGCAATACGAGCAATATTTTTTTATTATGGATCTTCAAATGTCAGCTGACTGAATGGATTGCGCCACTGATACAGATTGTACTGCCGATGATGCTTTAAATCATCAAAAAAAATCTTGGAATCCTAATATGACCCTCTTCCCGGTCTTCGATTAGGATGAAATTTTGCACACGCTCTGAGTTCTGATGACAATACATGACTAGCTAAGAAACGTCATTACAAATCCAATATGGCGGCCTCCTCAACATGGCAACTGGCTGTTTGAAATTCACCCCCATGATATGGATATCAAACGAAAGGGTTTGCTGTCAGGAATACGAAAAAAATGGTCACATGACTCAATCAATCAAAACTCAATCAAAAATCCAATATTTGTTATTTTTAGTGCGTTCTAAAAGCGTGTGAAAAAAAACAGTTCGACGACATAATAAGTACAACAATCTAATCAATGAAAAAGTACCATAATAAGTAACGCTATAATATATAATTAATATAACACGCATTTGCATATGCAAAAATGCAAATATATTTCGATGTCTAGAGATATTAGCTACCAACTAATCTTTTATACTACCTACGCTGCCAAACGACCAAGTTTGATCTACTCGTAGTGTGTAGGAAGGTATACGTATGTATGTATTTAAACGTTATAACTGTAAGTAGATATTCCACTACTACATAAAACACAGATTCGACAAAATATTATCGATGTACCTACAGTTTACTACATCTGTATCTGCAGTTTGCAGAAAATGTAATAAGATCTTGTCCCCATCTCTGCAAAGTCAGGTTTTTTTTCATTGAATACAGCATACTTACTACCTTTTCATTGAATCTAATGTAACACGTACCGTACCTCCATAATTAGAATTCCGTAGAATTCTCCGCAAAGTAAAGTTTATCTCTTCATCGTAGTGAGCTTTTTCAATGGTTGTTTATCTTTAGAACTTGGGAGGTCGAAATATGTAATTGGCATATAAAACCCAGGTCGCCGCCTCTTTCCCCTCTTATCGGTATAATTTGGGTATAATAAATAAACAAGTGCGCGCACAAGGTTGGTGTTTGTATTATGCAGCAAATGTCGACTTACCAGGCGAACAGAACGGCGCAGGAGGTTTCAATAATTCAAGAGTTTGCGCGGCTACAGATCAAGAATTCGCTGGGGATTATAACATTTTTTAGAGTTCGCGGTCAATAACTAACTACATATTTATAACATTGCCTTTAGTTTAATATACAAGAAGTTACTACACTAACTAAATAATATTAATTAATCTATACTAAACAATAATAAATAATACTTATTCAAATTAAGAACATGTAACTAACGTTTTAACAAAATTAAAATAACAAAATCAAATCATCTGTATCAAAATTACCCAGCATGCATATGGCCTAACTTCTAATAAGAGCTGAATAAGTAAATATACCTATTTTTTTCAAGCATAAACAAACCAATTTACTATTAACGAAACCTAGTCAAAACCGAATATATAGTTTTAGTGGTTGAGTTTATTACACATACTGCGGGAACCATTCATTTGTCCCAGACAAAAAACAGCCTATATGTTGTACATACATAACCTCCTCTATCACCCAGTAAAAGTCCCATTAGAATTCGTGAGACCGAGCCAAAGATTAGCCCGGAGAAACAGACTGACAGACAAAAAATTATAAAATCTTGTTTGTTTTTTGTATCTTGTATATATCTAATTATAAGAACTTAAGAAAACACAGTTATTCTGAAACCACAGAAAGACTCTTCAAATTCATTTATAATATTCATTTATAAATTAATTTATAATACGACGACTAATCAAAGTATCAATTTTTTTTGCAAAGTATGTTAACCTCGATGAGATACGTGATAGCCCACTGGTTTCGAACCTCCAACTTTTCAGTTATGTGCATTTTCAGAAATTAAAAATATCACGTGTCTCAAACGGTGAAGGAAAACATCGTGAGGAAACCTGCATATTAGAGAATTTTCTAAATTATCTGCGTGTGTGAAGTCTGCCAATCCGCATTAGGCCAGCATGGTGGACTATTGGCCTAACCCCTCTCATTCTGAGAGGAGACTTGAGCTCGCAATGAGTCAAATATGAGTTGATAACGATGTAAAACCTATAACAACCGTCGTTTATACTTTCATTCATCTCATTCATTCGCCGCTACAGAACCCTCCGAGAAAGATACTGGTATGGCTTAACCAAACATTTATTTTTCTTTGTTCAGGGATAAATATTTATGAGACTAGCTTTTGCATTCGGCATGACATTGTTTGAATCATATTTTTGTATTCAGAAATACTTTCCTTGACATCCCTGGCGGCTTGACTTTTCCGGTACTTCCAACAATAATCGTTATGTTCCGATTTACAGAAAATATTGACAAATTGTATACCTACCTAAACCTTCTGCATGAAACACTATCTATTGATAAAAACTGTATGTTCAGTTTAGTAATTTTTGAGGTTATCCCAACAAACAGACTTACGCAGCGCATGACTTGTTTTATAATTAGATATGCTGGTATAGGTAGACTTCGATAGAATAAATATTAAAATTCAACTGATAAATATTAATTCCTTTGTAATTCTATCCCCAGTCGCCCCGGCCACAACAAACTCCTCCGATGTAATGTAATATAATATTTTTGTTTCAAATTGTTGTTCAGGAACACAGACAGCCGAATGTTCTGCGTATTTTCCCATCCATTAAACCGCTGATACAATTTATTCCCAAATTCGCAGCCAAATTGAGTTACTCATAAATTCGATTGATCAATTTATCATAGCGGACCGATAACTGACGTGAATATCATTTTTCATAGCAATTTTTTGGAGTTATAAAATAAGCTCTCCAAGATTAATTAACGCACACGCATCGATTTTTACAGGCCATAATACGTACATAGGTTTCTAAGGTTGTGTTGCTTAACTTTTGTGTCTATATCAATAAAATATTGATTATTATAATTACAATTCTGGTAAAATGTGATGTTAGTATACTAAATCTAATGACGGCCTCCGTGGCGCAGTGGTATGCGCGGTGGATTTACAAGACGGAGTTCCTGGGTTCGATCCCCGGCTGGACCGATTGAGGTTCTCTTAATTGGTCCAGGTCTGGCTGGTGGGAGGCTTCGGCCGTGGCTAGTTATCACCCTACCGACAAAGCGATTTAGCGTTCCGGTACGATAACGTGTAGAAACCGAAAGATGTGTGGATTTCATCCTACTCCTAACAAGTTAGCCCGCTTCCATCTTAGATTGCATCATCACTTAATATCAGGTGAGATTGTAGTCAAGGGCTAACTTGTAGAGAATTAAAAAAAAATCTAATATTTTATTATTATTTACGGGCGGACAAATAAATCTCTCCAAAGATCGGCAAAGGTATCGCCTCTGGTTTGCAAATAAAATGTCTATAATTCACTTGACAACACAACTGCAAATGACTCTTATACTCGCTTAAAACAGAACCTTTTTATTACAGTGGTCGCAGTCGCCGCTGAGCGTGGCGGGAGGCGCGGCCGAAACCCCTCCCGAAGGCTTCAGGCGCGCTGCTCGAGGATCCTTCTCCGCCATCCTGGACCTACTGACAGCTACCACCAACCTCGACCACCATCAGGTGAGTACTTACACTGAGATGGTGATAACAAAAAACATGACCAAGGTTGATACATAGGTAGGTGTTATTTATAGTGGCTCTTTCCAGATTATAATCAGTTTGAATTCCTCATAGCCTTAATTATAAGTCCAAAGCTTTATTTATTTTTTACAAAAGATCTTCAAGATCTACATAAACTATCGACTATTCAAAGTTTACATAAACTCGAGCGATAGTATAAAACGGTTGCACAACAGAGGTTCTTGAAACTCACTTCGTTCGTTTTATAAAATGCACTATCTTCAAGATCATTTTAAGTCCTTTTTTAACGGCCCACAGGAGTATAGGAAAGGGACCTACTACGACTTTCGACGGCCTCCGTGGCACCGTGGTATGCGCGGTGGATTTACAAGACCGAGGTCCTGGGTTCGATCCGGTCGGGCCGATTGAAATTTTTCTTAATTGGTCCAGGTCTGGCTGGTGGCAGACTTCGGCTGTGGCTAGCTACCGGCAAAGACGTACCGCCAAGCGATTTAGCGTACCGAGACTGTTGTGTAGAAACGAAAAGGGGTGTGGATTTTCATCCACATTCATACTAAGAAGCTATCTCGCTACATTATTAGATTGCATCATCATTTACCATCACGTGAGATTGTACTCAAGACCTAAATTGTAAAGAATAATCTAAAAAAAAATACAACCGACTTCAAAACCTAAAAACGTACCCACTAAACTAAAAAGCGAAAAATAACATCATAATATGTTCTACCTGCTGATCAGTATGAAGGCGGTGCTAAGCCGGTGATGTATTAATTCAAGCCATGTGTGCATATCTTATAGATTTAGATTTTGCAGACAGTGTTGTTTCATGTGGTCCTGTCAGAAATGGCTTGAATTAAGACAACACCGGCTAAGCACCGACTTCATACTGATCAGCAGGTAGAACATATTATGATGTTATTTTTCGCTTTTTAGTTTAGTGGGTACGTTTTTAGGTTTTGAAGTCGGTTGTATTTTTTTATTAAAATTTTTATTATTTTTCCATTTTTAGTGTAAAATTTCATCTCAAACGAATACATCAGACCCCTAATGACAGTCACAACCCATAAAAATACAAATTAATCAAGCCCAAGCACAAGGTAGCTACCGTAAACCGTCAAGGGGTTCCCTTCATTGACCTTGGTCTTCATCATCAGACCCCTAATAACAGACACAACTCATCTAGGTAGAAAGTTCTCAGCAATACGAATTAATCCAGGCCAAACACAAGGTAGTTACTGTTAACTGTTAAGGAGTTCCCTTAATTGTCCTTGGTCTTCATCACCAAACCCCTAAATGACAGTCACAACCTATCTATGTGGAAAGTTCTCATTAAGACAAATTAATCAAGCCCAAACACAAGGTAACTGCTGTAAATCGCCAAGGAGTTCCCTCGTCTGTTTTATGACTCCATCATCAGATCGATTTTAAACCTTCATAATTTTGTATTTCTTAAAGGCACTAAATGGAAAAGTTCACGAACACACTAGACACCCATATAATTTTCGAAAGTTCCCCTCAATTTCTCCAGGATTCCATCATCAGATCTTGTCATGATGGCAATGGGACCAAATGGGGATTATACCGTTTCAAACAAAAAAAGAATTTTTGAAATCGGTCCAGGCGTCTTTGAGTAATCGGTGTACATACATAAAAAAAAAAAAAAAAAATACCGGCCGAATTGAGAACCTCCTCCTTTTTGAAGTCGGTTAAAAAGGCCAATCATTGCACCATCGAATCAGTCGGTTCAATGACCTTCACAACATGTTAAAAAATAATAACCTATTCATACCTATCGAATAAGCTCTTCTTGAGTTTTAGCCAAACTAACGAACAACCCCTCTCATTCTGAGAGAAGACTCGAGCCCAGCAGTGAGCCGAATATGGGTTGATAACGTAACGTAACGTAACAAACTACAATTATTTTTATTACTTTATATTAAAAAGATAACACGCGCGGAAAGGCGCCGCCGCCATGACACCACTCTGTAATTACTACGACCAGTGTTACCAACTCTCCAAAATATTTATCCCTAAAGTTTGTGTCAAAAACCCCTAAAATCGCCTTAATTTTTGAGTTGTCCCCCTAAAAATATTAATTCATAATAATTTAGAAATAATCTGCTGTAATATGTTTCAGAAGTCTATATTTAATACAGACTAAATATTACGTCTTTATTTGATGATTCAGATTTTCTGAAATCATACATGTTGACTATGAATAAATTTAACAATTTTTTTTATTCGATGAAAATTGCCGCCAGTTGCCTCAGAGTGGTTGTAGAATAACGTATTATATATCGTTATAAATCGCTAGGTCAAGAAAGAAATATTAAAATTATCATCAATTTAAAAATATTTAAGAGTCAAAAAATCCCTGAAAATACCCCTAAAAATTTCAGACCCCTAAAAAAATCCCATTTCACTTATTTGCCCCCTAAATCTGGGGGGAAAACCCCTAAGTTGGGAACCCTGACTACGACAAATACATCATCATTTCTCTCGGCGCGCCACTCGCATCAGTCACATAGTACCTACCTATTTTGGTCTGAGAGCCAGTGGACATTTTAAGGTAGGTGCTTGAAGCAAGCTAAAAGTTTCTCCTGCTGGTATGCTAACCAATGGCGCTGCATCTGGAAATATCGCCTTCTCTTTCATTACGTTGAGATTGGACTGGGACAATTTCGGCCCCATGGGTTGATATTTTGTCTATTTGTATTCACTTGGGCGCATGCTAGGCTCTGTACTACCTACCCTAACCACAGAAAACATACAGAACTAGAGTCCTAGCTGACGAGTAGTGGGGATTTTTTTTTAGGAAAAATATCCTTGAGGCTATATTTTGTAATAAATATTTAGCTGTTTATATGAATCTGAAATTTATACAGGTACCTATAAAATTAAAATATAATATAAAGTATGTATAAGTATTAGAATAATAATTTAAAGGTAAATAACATGCCTAACCCTCATCAATTTAAAAAAAACAGTCGCCCTACCACAGGCGTCTCTACTCTCAGTTCTATGTTATACGAGTTTAGGTTAGGATACAGAAATTTTCAGCTTGCCCCAATAATGTCCACCAGCTCTCTATTTGTATGACACGTTCTAATTATGTCGACTAACCTAATTTTTGACGCATTATATTGCCGCAGTTTCGTTAAATACAGATATTTTATTTTCGGAAGACAATTTTGCTCAGGATTCTGGATACTTATAGGAAAAGGCAGTTGGAGCTTACACCTACCAGACCCACCACGCTGCTCCGATGCTGGTTGGTGGGCGGAATGATGATGGCCTCTGTAACTATCGTTATTAGTTGTTAACGATAGTAACCAGGAACAGCCCCGATCACTATTATTATTTATCTCAAAAGCTAAAAAGTTTAGTAAGCCCTCATTCGCACGAGAGTTTTTTTATCGGACGTTAAAAAAACGTTCAAATATAGTATGAAGTTAAATTAAGGTCTATTTCCAACAAGCAAAATTGAAAATGCAACACTGCTCAAAAAAACCGTCGTGTTTTAAAATCGCTGTCGTGTGAACATATACCTACTTGGGAATGCATTTGTTGAATTTGAACGCTTTTTTATCCTCCGTTAAAAAAACTCTCGTGCAAATGAAGACTTACTCTATACTGGCAATAGTCATAATTATGTTGTTTGTGTCAAACGTAGCCTTTAAAACCCTTTGAAAGCATCACAAACGTAGGAGCCAAAATTGCGTATATTTATCTTTACCTCACAAAATCCATTCCTATAAGAATAGGTAGGTAGGTAGGTTATATAATAAGTTAGATTATGTACAACATACATAGCTATTCCCCTCTCGATACACGAAACAGTACTCCAATATATTATTAACTTCCAGCTTTTCCATTACTGTAGAGAGGTACACATTTCAGTACAAATTGCCTCCAGCTAGATAGTTGATACTCCTCTGTTACGCCTCCGTTGCCCGCGGCGGGAACGGTACAAGATTTGCTTTCTTAGGAACAGAAAGAAAATATTACTACTTATTTTGGTATTCATAAACGGAAACCCACTTATTTGTACATCAAATCAAAGTGAGAGCATATTTCTTTTGTGTTATCATCTCTTCATAATTAAAAAATAAAAACAATTGTTTGTCTAACACAAAACCCAAAACTGTTGTTTTTATACTTATACTGGCAAACGCCACGCGGTTTTCCCAGTGTAGTTCCCGTTCCCATAGGAATACGGGGATTAAATATAGCCTATAGCATTAGGGGATAGTGGTAGCTTCCCAACAGTGAAAGAATTTCTCAAATAGGTTCAGTAGTTTCGGAGCCTGTTCAATGCAAACAAACAAACAATCATCATCAAAAATACACTCCTTAAATGGGTAGCCGTACGTAATCTATACTAATATTATAAAGCTGAAGAGATTGTTTGTTTGTTTGGTTGAACACGCTAATCTCAGGAAAACGGCACAGATTTTACATTTAAATCATACGTTCTAAAAATATAATATTCCAGGGAGAGCAAATTATTTTGTCACGGGAGGTCAACCTAAAAATCTCCCTGAATACCATTTTCAAAAATAACCGGTAGATCCATAAGTATTAGGTAGATACTCGGTAAGCATACTCAGGTTGCAGATAAAGCCGTATTTGTATTTAAGCTGCAGTTACGAACCGGAACGAGCATATAGGAGCTAAAATTACCTCCTCACAACGCAATCTCTTTGTACGTACAAGTGCTGCTTTGTGGATCACTGTCTAGTGTTGCTGGAGTCTTATCCATATCGTATAAACGTGGATCATATCTAGATAACAGAAGATGTGCTTTGTTAATGACTATAATAGTATAAAGGTCTACTTTTGTGTGTGAAATGATAATTATGTTTTACCTTATAACTCCTTCACTTTTCATCGCAAGTAAAAGTCAAAGTAACGTCATAAATCAAAAGTGACGGTCTTATTCACTGAAAAATAAAGTCTTCTTTACTACTTACTACTTTTACTGTTACTTTAGCTTTACATGAAGAAACTGGCTGTCAGAAGTGGATTACAAAAATAAGAAAACCAATGTCGAACTAAGGCTATGATTCACATTTGTCAGGACAACTTAATTAACAAATTAAACTGTAACCAAAATAAGACCCTAGAATGGCAGAGAATGATCTTGAGTGGAGACACGCACTTGTAAACATTGTTTGTAGGGTTAAAGACGTCTTTGACGGTTAACCAACACTCCCCTTTTCCACTCATCACAAGTAACCCATAAAGAATTACACCTCAAGAAACGTGGACGGCTCGAACGCTACGAGCACGCTGAAGCCGACCGTACGAGCGCCTTATATCGCAAGTCGTTCCCGCCAACCGATCGGTACCCCTCTGTAACGCCCCACTCTTTACGAAAATAAGTCGCGCCACCTGACGTCATATCCGTCTCAGATACTATTTCCTACACTGTACTTAGCTGAATTGCGAAAGATATTCCTAATTTAATTCAATTAAGTATTATTTCCTTTAACCATTTGCCAGGGTTGAAGCTACGCCAGAAATAGAAAACTTACTGCTTTAATTTTATATAACCTCTTAGTGTATCGTATCCTAAGTCTAAACCATGTAATCTCAGAGGCGAAGTTAAATCTAACTCAATTTATCACCCTTACTTAACCTAATTTTGTCGGCGCACAGACTTCTATTTAGTTAGAAGCCGCTTGTTCAATCACTCAATAGTAATTTTTTATAACGTTTTCGGTCACGAGAGGTGTTTTACTATTTTAGTATCCCTACTAAAAACAATAACAACCATCTCGTGTGTGTAGGAATAATCGAACGCCTTTCAATAGGCATACAAATAACAATACAGTATGTATAGGAATATTTATACATAGATAGATATATAGAATGTTATTATTCTATCCTCTGAAAATGGCGTTAACTGTAAACGGGATTAATGTTTACTGAAAAAAAGGCAAACCTAAAAGTACTGATATCAAAATATTATGTAGGTAAACACAACACAACACAAATAAAGAACAATAGAAAATAAAAAAAAAATATACACGGTCGAATTGAGAAACCTCCTTTTCTTGAAGTCGGATAATAAAGTAGGAACAAGGCAAATAGGCGCCTAGTACTAATCTTTCGGGCAATATTGGATGCTTGCAATACTATAATATTCCAAGGGTAAAGCTCTTTGTGTTGTAGGGGGTAATTGTGGATCTACTGAACCGATTTTGAAAATTCTTTTACCATTAGAAAGCCACGTTATTTGTGAGTGTCATAGGCTATATTTTTCCCCGTATTCTCGCGGGAATGGGATCTTCGTGGGTGAAACCGCAGGGCGTCGGTGATTCTACAAGTTTTTTAGATAGAAGACCTGTGAGTGTTTGTGTGTGTATTTGTAAATGCGTGTGTGTGTCTGACCTTAACTTTACCCTTGCTCAATACCCAGAGAGCTATCTAATTAATAATGTATAATAACAAAATGCCGATAATTATATTTGCAAACCAGATTGGGCGAATCTCCGTGTCAATGTTTGCTGGATCGATAGATGGCGGGGTGGAGATTGGAGAGCTTTATGTAGGAAAATATAACACAATCAAAAAGGGTTAGTTTTGACTGCCTCTGTGGCGCAGTGGCTTTACAAGACGGAAGTCCTGGGTTCATTCCCCGGCTGGGTCGATTGAGTTTTTCTTAATTGGTCCAGGTCTGGCCGGTGGGAGGCTTCGGCCGTGGCTAGTTACCACCCTACCGGCAAAGACGTACCGCCAAGCGATTTAGCGTTCCGGTACGATGTCGTGTAGAAACCGAAAGGGGTGTGGATTTTCATCCTCT
Organism: Bicyclus anynana; assembly: GCF_947172395.1. Taxonomy (NCBI): domain Eukaryota; kingdom Metazoa; phylum Arthropoda; class Insecta; order Lepidoptera; family Nymphalidae; genus Bicyclus; species Bicyclus anynana. Next base: position 3,440,246 of record NC_069099.1, read on the forward strand.
TCCTTACAAGTTAGCCCGCTTCCATCTTATATTGCATCATCACTTACCTTCAGCTGAGATTGTAGTCAAGGGCTAACTTGTAAAGAATAAAAAAAAAGATACCTACATATTAAACTCACAAAGAACAATATTTATATTTAGCACTAGCGGACGCTCGCGATTTCGTCAACGTATTCTGTTTCTGATAACGTTTTTTTCGATTTTGACTTCGCTTAACTTAATCGTATCTAGTCTCCAACCACATGAATATAATTGCTTTCAATTGATCAAGAAATTTGCGCAAACAGGCGGAAAAATAAATCACTTCGTAACGTAACGCGTTACGACGCCACTCTGTCTGGCTTCCCTTTCCCTCACGCATACGGCAGCAGGTTTAAGTTATCACTTCTGTCGATCTTTCCGAGATGCATACGTTATTGTTTGCATTATCACCTTTTAAACTCTATTATTTTTTAACTTCTATTAATACTTCTAAATTCAAACACATAAAAATCAGATACAAATCTGTCTATTTGTACAAGATGCCGCGTAGCAGAGTGGCGCAGTGGAAGCGTGCTGGGCCCATAACCCAGAGGTCCGTGGATCGAAACCACGCTCTGCTAGTTACATTTTTATTTTTTTACACAAATTTAGACTGTATTTTGTTTGTGAAAAAAAAATAAGCAATGAATATTAGAAGTTAACGAATGAAAAAATTATAAATTATTCTGTTTATATTTATCAAAACTAGTATTTTATAAGAGTAACTCAAAAACTACACGGTCGATTTTGAATTTTTTTTCACCAAATAGAAAACTATATATTGTTACAAATAGTACCTGCTTCCCGCCTATTTCGTATAGATAAGTGTCGCCGCCTAGCGTATAGTAGCGTCATTTCATTTCATACTTTTATGACTTCCGGTTATTATAGTTAAATTTAATTAAGTAACAGTGATTATCAATCCGAACAGTGGAGAGGTTATTATTAATTATTGATATAAATATAATTATTTATTTTACATGATATAAATTCATCATTGGTTATTTTACTCTTGACAACTATGACGTCACGTTATGATTTAGTTTGTATTTAATTTCTCAACTTTGTGTTTCGATATTTTAATATTATTTTACGATCGTTATAAATATCTTTTAATTATTAATGTGTTTTAGATAGAATTATAACGTTTGGTTTGTATAATAATACTCCGGAACTATTATTAAAACGTACTTGTATTGTTAACATATTCGTGCTACCAACAGTAGACACTAACTTTGAAAATATTATAAAATAGAGGGTTGTTTAGCAGATTCATTGATATACTACCATCAGCGTGTAATATTAACATTATAGCGGAAGCTATGCTGAAATTGTTATCGAATAAATTTGTGTACAGTGAAAATATTATTTTACTTCTCCCACCTTCTGTAACATCTCAGAAGTGGGCATAAAACTGTTGGGATCCTACGCTACGGGTCTCGGCAAGAAGAAGAATCGAAGAAAGCAAAAACGGAATTTTTTTTTTCTTCTTCTACACCACGCCCTTACCAAGAAATCAACTACATGTGACGCACAGAATTGGAACTCAAAGAAGTTTGTAATCAAGCTTCGTCTACAATACCCTGATGAACGCTGGTACAAAGACTTCGAAGACTACAATATCGTCATACAAGCGTGTCCGGATACAGCATTCTACGACTAGTCGACTTTGTTGAAAAATTTGATGTCATGTCGGTAAGAGCAAAGGATTAAGGAAGACTTCGAGAAGTGCAACATTATTGGAGAAGACTCTTTATCGTCTATCATCAAAAGCCTTCTGGTGGAGCTACGTTCAAATGTCTTCCAGCCTCAAAACGTCTGATTAACTCTTTGGGTTTTCATCTGAACAAGAAAGAAGCAACTAAGAAGACAGAAGCATCGTCAATGCGGCAGCGAACGTGTAGAAAACTTGCAGTGTATGGCGCCTCTCCTACGCTTCAGCCCTCTGGACTGGGGCCCTGCTACACCTGCGGGAGCACGAGCATCTAGTCGCCGCGCCGCCGCGCCGCCGCGCCGAGCCATTTGCTGGGTTGCTGCGACTTCGTAAACTCCGCGGCAGCAAACACAAACAAGTCCAGGTTAGTCCAGCTATGTATACTTTTATATCGTAAACTTTTTTTTGCGCTTATACAAACGCCTCGCCATTGGTGTGCCGCGTGCATATAAAATTACATAATACATTGGTACGACAAGTAAATTGAGTATACTGCCAGAAAAATAGTAAAAATCGCCCATTGTTATGAAAAGTTTTGAAGGTGCTCACTAGTCAATATTAGAGTGGAGTAGTAGGTATAGGTTACATATGTCTATGTGACGAGACATGCAGGTATATGGATAAAGTACTCGTGATGTGTTCAAGTAGTGATACGTGAAAGTTAAAGTTTTTAATGATTATTATACTGTTATACATTTTATAGAAGGCAGTAAATGATCAAGTTGCTGGTACAACTAGTCACTGATTCAAATACCTATTAGTAATCTTGTCCTGTACAAAAGTCTTGCAGTCGTATCATAGTTTCTAGCAAGAAAACTGTTTATAACCTTAGTTGATTTATTTTAAATGTATGACTTCTTACCAAAGCTACATTTTATTGATTTGTTTGAGTAATAATAAAAAGTAAACAGGCATTTTGTACAAAGTTCTGTTTAGCTAATTGGGTAAATTATAGCTCTCCTTGGCGAAGTTGATAAGTGAATAGAGCTCTTTCACAAACAGTAAAAAAAACAGCATATAATATATCAAATATTAGAAAAAATAACTTTTTATGTTTAGATCCATCCAACTGCCAAGTAAAAATAAATAATATCCCGTTCATAACGCCATGTTACCTAAAACAACCAAATTAACATATACCGATATCAAAAGAGTCTCGTAAAGTATTCCATAAAAGTGTTAAATAACCGCGGGCAAAGTAAGATTGTTTAATATTATTGATTGAATTACTTGTACGGTAGGTTGCACAATTAGCTATTAAATGTTATTGCTTATTATATCACCCTACAAAATACTCCCATATTAAACTGTTCATGAAATATAACAACTTATCGTTACTAATCATAACTATAGTATTCGTTCAGAATTCAGTTTATCCAGTTTTTATTACAGTCAGACAGGACATCTCAAAGCATTTAAAATTAGAAAAATTAAATACTTGATATTACTTGGTGTTGACGTTTATGACAGTAAAGCGTTTACAGAGTTCATTAATAGCGCTATAGTAAATTAGAATCAGTAGGTACTAGCCAAGACGTGATAATTAGGTATGCCTATCGCGTACTTTATTGAAGTAACTTCTGAAGAAGAGTTCTATCATATAATTCGAGGATTTAGCTGATGTAGATTTGATAAATAATAAAATCTGCTCTTAGGGTTTGTCTGTACTTATCAATTGCTCAACGGGCTATTTTAGTTCTAATATAATTTATTACCTCGTTTACTCCTAGCTTAAAGGTGGCTAGCTATTCAGGATTTCGGTTCACAAATAAGATACTTATAAGCCAGGAAAGAAAGAAAATTGACAATTCAAGCTGGCTCTCTAATTAGAATACTGTGGTATACGGCTAACTCTAACTGAACAGAGTCGTCTTCTTTCCGCGATGAGAAATGATAAGCATTATACCCTGAACATAAGAGCCCTTAATCACAATTCAACATTTAGTTTAGGTTAAGTAACACACCAAAGTTACCGCATCTTACTGTAGCTCAGGGCCATCTAGTTTCAAATTCAATACGAAAATTACAACTTTTATCGCACCTATACACAAAACTATTATATTAGTTAAAATAACTGCTTAAATAAGAAAACTATACTGAGACCGATTAATTAAGCTAAAACTTAACAATTAGTAGTAGTTGCAAAAATATCATATTTAAGTACTTAATACCACAGGTTTTAAATAAGTGAAAAAAATATAAAGATTTACTTTTTCTTATATTAAAAAAAATACATGCAGTATTGTGTACCATGCGCTTATGGAAAGTTATCGTATGCCTAAAGTTAAAGGGAGTTCTAATTATTTATTTGAATACTATATTTGTCTACATCATTAAGGGGCCTTTTGTAAATACTAGGGAACCGTTTATACTATGGTGCTAACTGTATCAATTGATTATTCTTGCAAAATGTGTTTTAGTCAGGGTATTCCTGTTACAGTTTTCAGTTCACTATATACTATCAAAAAATTAAAAGTTAATGGGTAAATAAATAATATCATTTGGATTAGCTTTACATATAAAATTATCATAATATGATTAGTTGCTATAATCCTCCAAAATAGTTTGACCGGTTCTTATTAAGTTTTATATGTAGATAATATTAGGTAGGTCCGAGAAAAGGTTGTTATACATTTTTGATACCCTTGAACGATAAGGGTGATTAGTAGTAAAACTTCTAAAGCAAAGCAACATGGTTGGGTCAGCTAGTTACTTTATAATAATGGAGTAAAGCTTCCACTATCCGTAATTTAACAGTTTGTTGAAGAATGGTAAATCAGGGTTATATTGAATGCTATAGAACTTTATGTATGCTAATGGTCAGGTGTGTGTAAATTTAAACGATCATAGATGGCTCGAGTAAATAGTAGTTATTATGTCCGATAGTGGAAAAACGTGAGACGATACACTTTTCTATATCACACGAGGAATTAATACTCCTTATTCCAGTAAGCTCATCATAATGTTCAGTCATAAAAATGTTTGAATGTCAGTTTGTCCAACCCGCGAACTACAGCCACCTAATGTAGGTACAAGAGCAAGACCTACACAATAAACGGAACAATAGCTATATCAACAAAAATATGTCTGTAATGAAAATGGTGTTTCGTACCCACATATTATTATTATAGATATACACAGAATTACTGATTTTGGAAACATATGTTTTTTGGGAAAACTACAATATAAATGTACTTATATACTAAAATCTAATCATAAGAGATTTCTAAAGCGTAACATGAGATAGGTCGGTACGTATAAAATTTGTACTATAATTTGTGGGGGCTAAGACCTTATGGGATGCAGTTTACAGATTCAATTAATTTAATTCAAAGTTCGTCTATTGATAGAATGTGGTAGTGAATAAGTACAGATATTAAATTATATTCTTGTAATATTAACAAGATTAATAGTTCTACGTATTTGCAGATTGTTCTGGTAGATAGGGAGGAAAATGAAGTTACAGATGTCCTCATATACGGTAGTCGAGAATTAACATTGATTTTCACAGTTCTAAATAAAAAAAAAAACGCACAATTGAAACAATATTATTGTAAGATTCTCTCTATGTGACTTGTGCATAAGTGGCGATATATGTGATTCGGTTCCTCTTGGTTTACTTCTACGTGACTTCTGTCTTATGTGGCACTCGTCAGTGATTCACTTCTATGCGACTCACGTCTGTCTATATCTATATATTCGACTATGGCTTACCTTTTACTATATGTCTGTATGATATACGACTTTGTGACCTAAGTCTGTGTGACCTGTGTCTGTGTGACCTGCGTCTGTGTGACCTGCGTCTGTGTGACCTGCGTCTGTGTGACCTGCGTCTGTGTGACCTGCGTCTGTGTGACCTGCGTCTGTGTGACCTGCGTCTGTGTGACTTGCGTCTGTGTGACTTGCGTCTGTGTGACCTGCGTCTGTGTGACATGGGTCTGTGTGACACACGTTTTTGTCTGTGTGAAATACCTAAGTATTTGTGTGCTTACCTAAATTGAACGAACGAATTCCAAACGAAAAGGAGATTTAAACCCACGTCTTACTAGACACGGGCATAAGTTAGTTATTTCTGCATATCGTCTCCAAAGAGTAAAAAAAAATCTTCTTTTGTAGGTTTGGGTGTACTCTTCTATAACAAGATCCTCAAAACTGTGATGGACCTGCCAATGCATAGCTTTAAGCAATGTGTTAAAAAACATTTACTTAGTCGAGGTTACTACAACATTGATGAGTTCCTATAAAGATAAAAGCGCTTGGAGGCCATTGGGTCAGCTTCCACCTTCACACAGGAAATAAAACTATAAGAAATTGTAATTGTTATCAATTGTAAATTATAATACTCTATGACTTTTTCAAAAGAGCAACTGTTGAGTTTCTTACCGGTATCTTCTCAGCAGAACCTGCCTTCCGAACCGGTGGTAGAATCTTTACAAATAGTCTACTGTCGTGTCAAAAGTGCTTGTAAACTGAGCCTACTTAGAATAAATGATTTTAGATTTTGATTTTGATTTTGAATTGGTCCGAGTTATTTTGATTAATCAAGTTATCTTAGTGATTCATATTTATTGAAGTCGGAATGACCTAGTAACTAATATGCAGATAAAATTCAAATATGTGATTTTATAGTAAAATAAGTATTTCCAGATTAGGTACCTGTCTCGAAGTACTAATAGCGATGTTTTTGTTTTATCATAATTTCTGAATTTCTTTCATATAGATAGCACAATATACTTATTGTTTGGGTTTGAAGTCTAAGTGACCCATGAACATAATTACCAGAAACGAATTAGGCTTTATGATAGCACTTCGATTATGTATATTGATCAAAACCTTGTCAGTTTCAAATTACTGCTGGATCCTGTTCTTTCCAGATAACTGATGGTGCAGTGGGAGATACCAGAGTGTTACCAGAACGCCGTGGGACACGGCTTCTTCAGGATGGCCGAATGTTACAAATAGTACCTGCTTCCCGCCTATTTCGTATAGATAAGTGTCGCCGCCTAGCGTATAGTAGCGTCATTTCATTTCATACTTTTATGACTTCCGGTTATTATAGTTAAATTTAATTAAGTAACAGTGATTATCAATCCGAACAGTGGAGAGGTTATTATTAATTATTGATATAAATATAATTATTTATTTTACATGATATAAATTCATCATTGGTTATTTTACTCTTGACAACTATGACGTCACGTTATGATTTAGTTTGTATTTAATTTCTCAACTTTGTGTTTCGATATTTTAATATTATTTTACGATCGTTATAAATATCTTTTAATTATTAATGTGTTTTAGATAGAATTATAACGTTTGGTTTGTATAATAATACTCCGGAACTATTATTAAAACGTACTTGTATTGTTAACATATTCGTGCTACCAACAGTAGACACTAACTTTGAAAATATTATAAAATAGAGGGTTGTTTAGCAGATTCATTGATATACTACCATCAGCGTGTAATATTAACATTATAGCGGAAGCTATGCTGAAATTGTTATCGAATAAATTTGTGTACAGTGAAAATATTATTTTACTTCTCCCACCTTCTGTAACAATATTCTTTGTGGAAAATGGTTAAATTTTATCCCACGGGAATCGGAACAACGCTAGTAGCTAGTATTTTGTTATGTGATTTAATTTGACTCTCCGCTATTTTATTGTAAGATGTCAATATTAATTTCATTTTCTCAGTATATTAAGTTCAGTTTCAACAGTAGTAGCGACCGAGTACTTAGTTCTCAGCCGGGAATAATCCCATCTTACGAGTAGGTAGTAAAACGCTTAATGAAACGTCGGTCTTGACCTATTTTAATCATTATAGAATGTGGTAACGTAAACAGAAATACTGTGATAATTTATGTAAATATATTAGTATAAAAGTAATATAAACAAAAATATAGGTACCTGAGTAAATAATATAGGTACATACTACATATAGAAACTACTACATATCACAATTTAGACAATATTTGAATAAACAACTTTTAAAAGTTCCCAGTGTCTTTGAATTACGTATTTCATAGGGAAGACATAATTTCATAGGCACAATAGAAGCAATATTCAAATTTTTTAATTGTAATAAATGTTAGATGATCGTAAAACAAAAAAAACACTGACACTTTACGTAAAATAGCGTAATCAGGGTTGTTTGATATATCGTTGAATAACTATATTAAGTGATCACAAAAACAAAAATACTTTAAATAAATGATGTATTGTAGTGACTCAATCTTTGAATGGTACACCGAGATACATAATAGCGCCCCGCTGATAGTGATCGTTAAAGATTTTAACGTCAGCTCAGCCCGCCAACTTGCATTGGAGCAGTGTTGGATCTAAGCTCTATATATTTTTGTTTTTTTTTTTATTGTATACAAGTTAACCCATGACTACACTCTCACCAGATTGTACCTACGTAATGATGCAATCTAAGATAGAAGCGGGCTAACTTAATAGGAGTTGGATGTAAATCCACACCCCTTTCGGTTTCTACACGAAATCGCTTGGTGATACGTCTTTGCCGGTAGGGTGAATATAAGGTGTCTGACCCTGTGGGCCGGTAAAATAGGATGTTCAGTTTACTATACGTTTCCACTGCTCTGTGGTTTAATAAAAGTCTTACGTTTATATCCTGGCTGTAGGTATTGTCCATTGAGATTAATTATGTCATCTCTCAGAGTAATTGGCAAGTCTAGTCGTTGGTAATTCCTCGGAGTAGCCTTGCAACAATAAAGCGATTAGTCTGATTAGAGCGCTGGTTTACTAATCTGTCCCAATGCGATTGTGTTCTTTCGAGTTTGTATTATACATATTTTTACCTAGGTATGTAATGCATTGCTACCATTAGAGCAATTAAGGGCTCCCGCACACGGGCCACCGGCAACAACCACAAAACGCTGCTACTGGCATATTTCCAGTAGTTTTTGTTCATTTTGTCTGCACACGGTTGACGCCGGTGGCCGCCACACGCTACAATCGTCGTTGCTCGCTTCTTGTGGCCCGCACCGGCCACTAAACGCCGCAACACACCACTCACGCGATTATGATACTTCGCGCTTCAGTTTTTGTGGCCCCTTCTTACTTCATGTAGCGGCGTTTATGGCTGCCGCGTGTGTCCCGTGTGCGGCGACACTAAATAACCACTGCACAACTGTTTCAATTTCATATAAATTCGTTTTACGTCAACGCGATAGTAACAGTATGAAAATATTGAAAACTCCCACTAGGCACACAGATCTCTCACCAGAGTAAAGATATACTTACTATGTATACTGTGTTTCTACTCTCAAAAAATCATAATTCCATTAAAAATACAATTAAAAATTAATAAGTAACACCAAAGTCTTCTTAGGATCACTCAGGGCCGCCGTCTCCGCGTGTAGAGGAAAAATCCGGCGGAGTTTCCCCGGCCGCCGCCGCCGCCGCCGCTAACGAAGGTAATACATTTTTTTCAAGTAACTTTATGCCTGCCTTATGAATTTTTTAATTAAATTCTTTGTAGCCATATTGTTAGTCTTAAAAAAGATGGATTGTAGCTACATTATAATTGTCTTGATAACATAATGTCTAGACTTTTGAACTGTTTGAATATGTGCGTATGTAATTTTTGATTTATAATATTTAAGTATAATTAGGTAGGTGCTTACTTCTAACTCACTGGAATAGATATTTCTTATCCCAAATTTCTATACTACTATTATAAAGTTAATAGTTTGTTTGCTTGCTTGAACGCGCTAATCTCAGGAACAACTGGTCCGATTTGAAAAATTCTTTCAGTGTTAGATAGCCCATTTATCCAGGAAGGCTGTATTATATCCAAAAATTCCATTGAAGATAAAACTGGCGTGATTTATGCCAAAGGTACAACTTTTGCGGTCACTGCGTACGAGGCAAAGTTATCACGCTAAGACCAATAGGAACACCAATGAAGAATGTTTCAAAATCGGGGACGGTTTAAAGTTTCGCGAAAATCATATATCACAGAATTGTTCCACTTTAAAAGTTCTAAAAAAAAAAAGCTCGCGACAGTTCCCGCGGAATTTGAGAAATCTGAAATCCACGCGGACGGAGTCGCGGGCGTCTGCTAGTGAAAGTATATACTCCATATGCCGGATAGCAATTTCTGTGCTATAAGTACGTATTGGTTCAATGTCTCATTCCAGGCGAAGGCGACAGTGAGCGGTGATGGTCCGCGACCACTCTCCTCGACAGACTGGCACAGCGCGGCTTCGCGGCTGACACTCGCCTTGCTTTGCCTCCCACCGGTAAGCATACATCACCATAACAGCTGAATAGGTTGCGTGCCCTTCATAGATGCCAAAATACACTTCCCTATCAATTTTCTTATCACTGGAGAAAGAATTTTCCATTTTGTACTTTTTGTACAATACCCTGGTTAAAACCCTTGTGCACGCCACTGGTAATTTCAGTAGGTATACTTTCAAACCCTCAAGTTATCAGTAGCGTAACTACACTAACAAAGTGTCCACGGCTCGAAGGGATTCACAGCCAACGTGGACGTGAGCTCAGAAGTACCTAGTAGTTACGACACTGTAAATTAAGCTTGCTGAATTTAAATTCAACTACCTTTCTACAGATTTTAGACTATTGTTTTCTCAACTTTGTCGTGAAATCGCTTTAAAATTGCGAATAAATAAATACACGACCCATATCTAGTTAGGTGCTAAGTATCCTTATTATCCTTCTGCCACGTGTGGCATGGGAAGTAAAGAGGAAAGTGAGCAGGTAAATAGTTGCCACGTTACTGTATATGTTGCCGCTAATATTTGTGAAATATTTCACGAATATTCGCGAAAGTACCATATAGCAGTGTAGCCTGGTACGGTAAGATCGTAGCACTAGCAGCCACAAACCCGCCAGCTCTTGGAGTACGAGTAGCATGAAGTCCGGGTTGCGGGTTGGAGAAGAAACCCACAACGAAAATGGCTACCTATATTATAGTCTTATTACCTTTAGACAAATGTAGACCACGTACGTAAGTATATCCTAGTTACTGACAAAGTCTTGGGATGAAGACAAGCATAATATTTTGTAATCCAAACCAGAGCCCCCCATAGATCACTGGCACAAAATGGTTTGACTAAACCCTGAAGTGGGCTACTAAATGGGCTTTTTATTTGTTTTTTTATACTCTACAAGTTAAACGGCTACCTATATTATTTGACTGCAATTTCACCTGATGGTAAATGATGATGCAATCTAAGATGGAAGCGGGCTAACTTGTTAGGAGTAGGATGAAATCCACACTCCTTTCGGTTTCTACACGACATCATACCGGGACGCTAATTCGCTTGGCGGCACGTCTTTGTCGGTAGAGTGGTAACTAGCCACGGCCGTAGCCTCCCACCAGCCAGACCTGGACCAATTAAGAAAACTTCAATCGACCCATCCGGGAAACGAACCCGCATAACCGTCAAAATGCTAATGATGATGATACTTATTATTTTTTTAATTTCAGGTTGCGCTCGTTACAGAGAGCTGTGCTATCGCGCCTCCCAGGCTCATCTCCCCGCTCAGTGCGACAGTCGTCCGCGCGCCTGCGACTGTCGCAACTGCAGCTCGCGGCGCGCCTCAGACTGCGCCTGACGCGACGCGGCGCGGCTCTGCGACCGCCGACCTGTGCCCTCTGTCGCCGCCTTCGATCGATCGATCTACAGCCTTCGCCAAGATTTCCAATAATTTGATTTTTAAAAACATGAAAAATAACCGTCTTCCATGTGATATTATTATTGGGAAAGTTATTTTTATTTTAAACTTAAATCTATTTTAATCTTAAACGCCTGAGACTTCTTAACCTCTTAATTGATTTTAATTTTTTAGTACTTAAGTACATACGATATAATTCATCATAACTAAAATAAAACCAAGATTTTTCAATAAATATACATACCTATTCTACTCATGCAATTTATTTTGCTTTCTGAAATTAGTGCGATCAGTCTGACAGATCGGGATAAAATCACTGATCACACTAATTTCAGAAAGCAAAATAAGTTGAAAGCAATGATATTTCAGGATATATTACGTGTGCCACTTTTTATCAAATTAGTTCAGCGTATGTTACGTAATCTGTATACGCTTTTCTATTTAATAATAGATCATAAATTATGCTAATAATGTATGGAAGTTGGTAACAATTTAAAAATCAGATTATTATCATTCCTAATGAACGTACACTCGTATAGCATCTATTTATCGCAGCATCCACAGCAAATGTACAACTTTTTTGATTAAAGAGGATCAGTGTAATTTTATAGACATAGACTACTAGCTTCAATTTTATATAGACAGTACGCTTCTACCATATTTTCAAGATACCTTTAGATGTCACCTATGAGTAATTATCCTTGCACACCTTTATAAATGGGCAAATTAGAATATTAAAATACGAATGGGTCCAATTTAAAGATCCTATGTATGGAAACTCTATTACGAGTTTGTACCCAAAGTTGTACAAAACCTTACCTTACAAAGGCTATAAAGATACGTTTTCTATGCTGTATATAACTCACACAGCTACTGTCAATATCACCTACAGTTGTGAGCCTCTAAACTATAATCCTGTTTCATACTGTGACTTATCACTCTGTCGTTATTTTCAATTGAAAAGGGGTTTTTTTTATGGAGCTCTTGGGTCACTGCTGTCAGTAATGGTGTGAGTGATGTCACAGAATACCTGCATATTATAATTTTCTAATTATACTATTAAAGAACCTAAGAACTCCATACAAAATCCCTTTACAAAAGAAAACCTTACCACAATTTTAAAACAGAGTCCATACAAACGATCTATTAGACTTTTATACGATGCATTGGTTTAGTTGTTTATTTGGGTTGCTAGCCTTTCCTGAAAATTTCCCATTTCGCTTTGTAAATAGGAATCATCTACCTGTCCCAGTGCCTTACCTTTACTCTTCGATCCTGCGAGAAACCTTTGGTGTTAAATAGATAGTTAAGAATTTTTTAATAAAAATATTTCAAATATTTACTGTAATTTTGACTCAACTAATTTGTAGACGCGTAATTGGACACGCTTGTTTTACTAATAAAGTATTTTAAACAAATACATAATTTTACCGTGTCAAATTAATTAATCATTAATTGTCCGATTAAAATTTTATTCTAGATTAAGATTTAAAGAAATAACGTAAAATTGACTTTACATAATATATTTTATTAGTAAGTATAGTTACTACATTAAAATTTTACGTAAACGCTAAAAAAAAGTCGAAACATTATATTAGCTATTTCAATTGTCTTAGTAAGTTTAAACCGAATCTTCTTAAAAGATAAATTACTAAACTTAATTGTCATAGTAGCTATTTATGGTCGAGATCAGTGTTACAATAAATGTAATAATAAATAATATTTACGAAAATACGCGAGTGTATATTTATAGACCTCTTAATTTTTAATCCTTAGAAGTAACTGTATTTATATTGTATACTATTTAGAATAATTTCTAACGTGTGACCTAATATTTAGTTTGAGAAAGGAGACGGCCCAAAAATGTCCGGATCGAAGGACCAAAGTAACATTTTATGCATTATTTAAAAAAAATGCTAGTGTGTTGCATTAAGATTACCGTTTGGATTTTCTGAGCTGATAAGCTTAATCACAGCTCATTATTAAATTCTGACACTATTATATAGTTGTTATTATGAATAATTATAGCAGATTTTTACTCATATTAAAGATATTTATTCACTGTTGCTATAATCCAATAAATGTTGACAGACTAAAAAATAAAACAGATACATACGAGTAATAATAATCGTAACACGTTAGTATACAAAGATGATGAGAAAATCTTTCCCAAATATACTAAGAGTATATGCAATAATGCAATCTGCCCCATGCAACCGGCAAAACATCAAATTATAGCCGTGTAGAAAGCCTTTAAAAACAATCCCCTATCAAATATTATTTAATCTTTTTTGTATTATCATTGTATTTTTAGATTTATTAAAAGGACTGGACCATCTCCTTATAAACTGTTTATAAAATTAAAATTTACTTCTACCCTATTTTATATAACAATCGCTAGAGCTACAAATAGTTATATAATTTAATACATTGATTTATCTCATGATCTATTTATTTCATTGTACTTACCCAAGTCCTTAAAATTTTAGTACATAATGTTTATTAACATATTTGCAACAACTTTGCAGAGACTTTATAGTTTAAAAATGCTTCAAAAAATTAAATAAGGTATATATAATATCTTATTATAAAAACGTATTTATAGGTGTTATATCTATGATATTTTAGTGACTATTATAATTATAGAAAAAATAAGTTAGAAATTATTTCTAAATTTTGTTTAACGATCTTAACTGAGGGTAGTGTATATAAAAGCCAGTCTTTCGCGTGAATTTAAATAAAACTTAATATTATTAGTACTTTTATTATTTAAATAGAACAAAATACAGATGTCAAATGAGAACATAGTGTTTTCTTCAACATGGAATTCATGACATTGAAAACCGTGAAACTAAAGAAATACCTAATTTAACGTAGGATGCACACATTGACTTATTCCATTTCACTATAAATTCGGTATCATAGAATTCTCGTAATATTACATATTAAGTCATTGTGTACAACGCTCTTTCCATAAACAGATTAAAAAAGTTAATATTTCGCACACATTTTTAACCAACTATAGCAACACCTTGTGTTTGTTTATTGTCTATGCTTAAACGCAAGATGTCATTTCCAGTCACTGTCTATTGCGAAGTCACGTCTTTTGCAGCATAGACAATAAACGCTACACAAGCGCAGGTGTCTACTAAATATGTGACCAGGTAAAAATAATCTGCATAAAATGGTGCATAATAATTAAGATGGAGTAACTTAGTATATGCGATATATCACCATTAATATAATACAGTTTGACTAAAGTTAATTGTTCTTAATTTTATCAACGGCAAAGATATGAATTAAAGGCATTTGAGGCATTCAATTGTATAGGTAACGGATGTAGGAAATTTTGTTGAGCGTATAATTTAATTACTATGAGTAAAATACTGTTTTGCGACATGATTTTTGAAACGCTCTTACAAACTATAACGGCGTGCGCAATATCCACAACAAGGGTTAAGTAATTTAGTATTAATATGCTATGTATTTAAGTATATTAAGATAAGAACGCGAGCACTTTTTGTTTGCCATGGTTGTCATTTTACAACAATTTACCTTTCGCGACTACCTTGCCTAAAAAGCTCGAAAGATAGGACCTTTTACGAAAAGTTTAGATCAGCGAGAAAAGAAAAATTAGCATCAAATGAAAAAAAAAATATGATATCAAATTCTCAAAATACAAGACAAAAACGTAAAATTTGGCAAAAAGTTTGCTATGCTAAATATACACACTTAAAGTTTTAATGTATGTAGGTAGGTAGGTACTAGTAAAAGCTTCGCTTGCGATGGATATTGCGCTTTATGCAGGTCGCTCCACAACACAATCAAAATATAATGAGTAGGTCATGATTAGTTTGGAATCATTTTTCATACACAATTAATGCAAATTCATGATAACATGGTGTAAAAGATTTCACTCTAATTTATTAAAACCGTACAAATTCTTAAATAATAATTAATCATATATAATACAATTAAATTATTAGTTTGAAATAGCATTTAGCGATGCATTGCGACCTCACACGCCCTTGTGTATAAAAACTATGAAAATACAACGTCTTAATCTAGATTCGTAACCATCGGAATGGTTGCAGGAAGTAATTAAATATAAATTTTATTAAAAAAAAAACTTACTGTATGTACCTAAATATAAATTCGGTAGATATGCCAAATGATGTGTATGAAACATTTGGAGTTATTTATTATATTCGAAACATACAATCAGTCAATGTATATGTACTTGTCAGTTGAAATGCAAACTTTACCACATGAGTGGTTAAGTTAATAACTGGTATACGATATAAAATGCATATGATGATGGTTTAGTTTTTCCATCTCACAATTACATACGGTTTACCACACAGATATAAGAGATAACAAGATTTATAAAGTGCCAATTCTTTGTATTGAAACAAGCGCACCCGGGGGCGTGGCCTAAACAAACACATATATAGTGTAATAATACAATGTCAGTAAACAAACCAAGACTGCTAGTTCATGCGCGGAAACGCTTGCGATGTTCCGCACACCCGGGTGTACGCAGGCCACGCCCCCTTGCTACTTCTAAAAGCGTTAGCTTTTAGCGCTGTCTCATCTGTGGTTTACCCTCAAATGAAGTGCAAGATGCACAGACTAAAGAATATCTTAATTGCTTATGTATACTAATATACGAAATACAAAGTTTTATTTAGGTAAGTACATAAGTAACTCTGTATGGAAATCACTTATTCGTTTATTTTCGGTGGTGCGATGTTCACTAAGTATGGTAATTTTTTAAAGAATCTTTTTGATCAAATTCCATGACATAATATCTCATCTTGAAACCAGAAATTTATACAAATATTTTAGTATACAAGTGATCAAACTGGACTGTTGCAAGTCTAAAATGCATACCTTTAACAATATAATTTTGCTTATACAAAAATATGCTTCGGTCATGAACTTTCAAGTACTGTAATGTTTTGTAATTGTGAAATAGAAGTACTAATGGGGCCCACAAAACAAG
Organism: Bicyclus anynana; assembly: GCF_947172395.1. NCBI lineage: Eukaryota > Metazoa > Arthropoda > Insecta > Lepidoptera > Nymphalidae > Bicyclus > Bicyclus anynana. The sequence goes on from NC_069099.1 coordinate 3,456,660, forward strand.
TTATTACAACTAAAAAAAATTTAAATGTTTCAAATGGTTTGAAACTAGTCCTAAAGAAATAAGTCTAAAAGAAAAAAAAAACTTATCTAACCAACCTAATTGTAGGGACTAAAGTTTATAAGAAACATCACAATGTACTAAAAATATTATATTAACGAGGCAGGTTCTTTTTAAACTATTTTAACATACACACGTAAGTAAATACGTGTAATAAACTAAACGTTTAAAAATACAAGTTGAAAAATCCAATGACAACCAAGGTAATTGCCCGGAGTTCTCTCAGTTAGTAAACATCTAGCTTTATGTACCCATTATCTAGTCAAACGTTTCTTATAGACTCGTATCCGTAAAAAAGAAAAAAAAATAATAAAACATTTACAAACTCAATGATTGCGTTCATAGGAAAAATATTATTTTACAAGTATAATCAAATATCGATAGAGCCGTAAAACAGCTTACAAAAAAAGTCAAAAAAAGGTGGCATTGCCTACACATCAGCTGGTTGACATTGATATATCTAACTGTGCCTGCAGAATCCTGTGACATGCCTTGTACCTTTGTGTTCACACAAAACGATGTGATTTAAATCAACACGGGTAATGTCATATACCTATTGCAAGCTAAATTCTTCTAAAAATAGTATTTCATACCAAGACATCTGATAATAGATATAAATAATCTAATTCTTGTATAGGAATGAGTAACTTAGTATTTTCTTCTCATAGGACGTACAGTGATGTGTAAAGAGCAATGAGGTACCAAAGTAGCATGAGCGATGAGGAGGTGAACTCACACGCTAACGTCGACAGACAGACACATAGAAGTTGACGCAAACGTAGTGCCCGCTCAAGATGTTTGACCTACCAGGGCAACATGAGCGGCGAGGATAACCTCAATCGCTAACGTCGATAGGGATGGTAGGATGACGCAGATGCGGTGCCGCTGGATGATCCGTGGTGGCTCCGTTTGGACGAACGCTGATACCCGTCTCCTGATGCCCCAGTGTATTCATAATCATCACCTAAACGTATACAAACTTATTAATACTGACAGAAACACGGTCACACAAAATACAATTGAATATACCATTTTCTATTTAATGTCTAAATTATGAGAACTAATTAGGGTTTAAAAAAAAAGGAATTACTCGTACTATGAACTTATGTCGATGCTAAAATTTATATTAAAAACCCATTTAAATATTTCTGGTACAATTTCATTCTAATTTGATGATCGTATAAAAGGTGAGTGTTGACCAGCAGTTTATAAGAGCACCTTAACCCTATACCCGGGTCACAAGTCCCGGTTTCTGCTCAGAGTGTTTCTCTGCCACACGGTGGATGCGGCACCCGGCCGGAAATTCACAAAATCCATAGAATGCTAAGATATTCGTCTGTCTCTTAGCTGACTGTTAGCAAGGTAACAGAAAATTAATATTCAGTCCAGTTTCTACGTTACAATAATTATTATAAAATTTAAAAAAAAATTAAATACTTACCGCACCACGCACCGTTTCGCCACTCACCCAGTTTTACAGAGACGGAATTATTTTGGAAAAATATACTTTGTGCCAATGTTCAAAAATACTACTACAAAAGTTCTAAGTAGGTATTTTACTTAGTTGGTTTCTAGTTACTTAAAAAGCATTGTTTCACTGCTTATGGAAGTCACCTACAACGCACTACAACGCCACCTGTTAGCAGGTTTGCGACACAAACCTCTAGCTTTGTATGACTCTTGATTTTTGTTACTTACCTTGCTTTAGCACAAAGTATAGCCTGCCAAAATATGAAATGTGTACCTACCCACAACTCTATAATGATGTCAATAATGAGCTATTAAAGTACAACAATGAGTATTTTCAGAGTACAATAGACTATATATCCTACAAGAGTACTATTACTACCTACATTAATGCATATAGAATTAAGAGTCTGCAATAGCTACACATGTCTCGATAAGTAAAAGCTGAAAGTCAGCACACTCTTCTACCATAGGTAAGGAGGTACAGTAACTAGTTTTGAGCAGGGTAGCTTTAGGAAATACACATTTTTCAGGATCCAGACCCTAAAGTGTCCAAGTACAAAGCGTATTTTTCTTCAATTTTATCAGCAAAAACACATTAAACATGAGTCTCCAACGAAAGGTTGCCATGTTATAGGCATGATTTCTCAAGTAGAAAATTTTATACTTTGACTCTGAGGATCTGAAGGTCCATTGAAACCTGCCAAAACCATTACGGTCAAAAATCCTTTTTTGCCGTACCGTACTTAACTATGGGAGTATGAACTTCAGTTTTACAAAACGAGAAAGATATTGCCATCTCAGACCTAGTCAAATGAAGGTTTAAGCAATGATTTATTTTGATAGAAACAAGTGAACCTGACGCAGTGTTGGACACGTCGGAAACATTACAGAAGGACGGCTGCGGCGACACTATGGCCGGACAGTAGATCATTGGCACCTGATTGTAACAAAACACCTAATTATTACAGTGCCCGCGTTATCAATTGAGTCATTCATCGGTCATTAACAATTTATCTACCTATTAAAATTTCTAGCCAGTGAGTTTTCGGGCTATCAATTATATCCCTGTCTATCTATTTAAATTTTTAATCAGCTTGTTATGAATTGAGAAGTGAGGCCATTAATATCAATAGATAACCCCGGTAGAAAAAAATCCCCGTTCACTAATAGTATGTTTCTAGCAAATAATAGGGGACTTCTACGATTTCTCAATGGATGTTTTGTCATGGCTCGGCAGCTCTTGTCATAAAATTGTTCGAACTAAAAGTCGTGTGTACTACGCAGTAAAGGACTCACAATGGCGTCACCTATATATTAACATGATAGTAAACCTGTGGCGGAGTTCCGATGGTGTCGCTCATGGGGGCCATGCTCACAAACTTAGGACTCCCCGCCGTGCCGCCTACACCGTCGCTCTCTGTTGGTTACGACGCCGGTTATTTTGATAATACTGTCAGGTGAGTAGTTGACTTTTTTTTGTGACAAGTTAACCCTTGCGATCTCACCTGATGTGCAACTTAGTTCTACTCATAGCTAGGACGGCTTCAACGCGACATCGTACCGGAATACTAAATCGCTTGGCGGTACGGTGGTAACTAACAACGGTCGATGCTTCGTAACACCTGACCAGACTTGAGCCAACTTAGAAAATATAACTGTCCCGTGCTGGGAATCGAACCCAGGACATCTCTTGACGACCACATCACTACCAACTGCGCTAGAGGTCGTCAAAACATCGTTGCACTACAGAAACATGCATAGGGTCAGCGCTCTTTTCTCATAGGATCAGTGTTTGGTGCTTAGACCCATCGCGCCGCTTCAATGCTGGTTGATGGGCTTACAGTGACAATGACTCGGGACCTAGTTATGTAGCCAAATTATTGTACATAAATATTAAACAAACATATTCAAGTTTCTATTTAACAATCTATTCTAGCAGTTTTAAATTTATAGTTTTATCTAGAGCAGGGTAGGCGAACCAATGGCACGCGTGCCATTGATGGCACGCGACACAATATTTTGGGCACGTCGTCGCCGATCATAAAACATGTGTAAAGTAGGTATTTGACATAAATTATTTGTCATCTAACCTGCAGCAACAGAAGTCACACTAATTTTACAATAATTTAATTTATGCGTGTAATAAAAACATTCCAAAATGTACCTCTTTTGTTTACTTTATTTCATAAAGAGTTTTGATAGTATTTATTATTGTTATTCTCCAAATAATCAGAAAGTCAAAATTATTTGATGGCACGCCAATGACCCCATTAAACATTTTTTAGAAAAAATGGCACGTTGATGCATAAAGGTTCGCCTACCCTGATCTAGAGGGTACCCTTATGAGTTTTCTCCTACATCGATTAAAAACATTTGAAGATCTGGATTTTTGAAATAAATAAGTCATAAGCCGACTTATATAGAGGACTAAAGTTATTCGGACTTTTTATTAAATAATAAAATTAAAAAAAAAAATAGTTTACAATTTATAAAAAGATTTAGTTTCACCTTGCAATATTAGCGATTTGCATCGAAGGAGCTGTAAGTTTTATATAAATATTTTAAAATTAGTGCATTACTTTTCAAATCAAGTCAACTGTCAACTACCCTCTGAAAATACATATTAATTTCTTCTCAAAAAAATCCATTTTTTTTAAATATTTTTATGTAAAAATTTTTTTTCAATTAAGTAGTAAACGATTTCTTTTAAATATTAATAAAAATATGGATATAGAAAATACGTAAAATAAAATGGCTAGAGAAAATACTGAGAATACTTTACCAGTTGGTGTTAGTGCATGCATATAAAGAGGAAAGTTTAGTGTAATTCAGTCAGTTCTAGAAATTTTTTGAATATAAAACAAATCATTCGGTTACATTATGAAAAAAGAAAATTCTAAAATAAATATTATGGTTAGTTTTTTGCAATAAAAACCGTGAATAATTACAGTTTCAATGCACAGACTTTGACAGGGATAATTATTTTCATGTTTAGGATGCAATGAATAAATGTTTATAATTTTCTAGAACCGCCAATGGTTAGTGTCGGTTAATATAATTAATGGAAACAGACCGTTTGTATATAAATGTTCCATTTGTAACATTTGTATTAGTATTGTAAGACTATTATGGGACCCGCCGGAAAAAACCGATATAAAAACAAAAATTATGATACCGTCTCCTAACTAGGGGGCACTACTCTAGGGTGGAGGGGGTTTGAACATTAAAAATGCCAGATATATTTTGAAATTTTTGATTTCTTTTAATTATCTACGTTTTATAATGTTCTTAAAAGTAGATATATATTTTCATCATAAGATATCTCAAATATTTGCAGTTGTAATATTAATATGTTTTAATTAATCAACCAGTAGTATTACTTAAATCATTAAGATAGAAGAAGCTTAATAATAGGAAACTACGACAAACTGTTTATTTTTCCATTACATTACAAACTACATACTTATATTACCAGTAAAACTAACTCTAATATATACCCAAAATACCTAATATGAATAATGCATAATTTCTACTTCGAAAAACCTTAAGTGTTATTTTATTTATGTGATAGCACTTCGAATAATTACATCGAATACTTTTACCGCATACAAGCTTCTCGTCTTAATATTTTAGTGCTTCGGTTAAAATTAATAATTAAAACCGTAATTAACTAATTATCATTAGGTAATCGTAAAAAAAAATAAGAAATAACAAGGACGCACGTGTACGCAAGTCTATCATAATTTTCCTTTTTATATAATAGTTGCGGACGAGCGGGAGCGGGCGCGTGCGCGGCCGCGCTCGCGACGCGACTGTCGCGGCGCCGCGTCCGGCCCGCGCCCGTCGCGCCCGCCGCTTAGGGCTAACATTTACATTACAACAAATCTAGATAATAGTCTTACAGTAACATGCTTATGTGGCTCGGTCGCGGTCGCCGCTTCCAATTAATTACATTTTATACGAAATTAATACAGTATAAATACAGCGCCCGCAGCGGGGCCGCGTAAAGTAAAACTTATATATTGCCGTAAGTAATTAATTACTTTAAATATTGTACATCAGTCGATAAGTTCACCTAATATTTTTTTGTAATCTAATCGATCGATAATTATGTACTTTATCCACTATAATGAAAAAAAAATATAGTTAAAAAATAATCAACATCAATTTTTTTTAATTAAAACAGAAATAAATAACAACTTGCCCTAAGTTTTATAATAATTAATGTTATAATTAACTGTAAAGCCCGTGCAATTTATTTTACGATAAAATGTGTTCAATAATTACATTTATATTATATAATAATCTAGTATAAATACGAGGATTTTTATATTAATAATACCTGCATTGTTTTTAAATTAACTTTAGAACCGTCTATAGTAAAGATCGACTGCTGGCCGCCGATGCCTTGACTAAATGCAATTTTAAAACGAGTAAAAAATGAACTTAAAAAGATTTCTGCTAATCTAACATTAACACTAGGGTCTCGTATAATATAATTAGTCAATTACGATCATAAGTTTATTTATGCGAGCGCGTCAGTGTTGTCGCGACATAATATTATACCAAAATACACTTTTACACAAACATGGTACTACTTGAATAAACATACACATATAAAAACCGCGTACACTATTATAAAGTAATACAAACAAGAGTCGAAAGGTTAACTACACAACAGTACTACAGTTAAGCCATGATTAAAATATTATTCCATAAACATTATAATATTATAAAGATACAGTATATTATATCTTATGTCGATATTACTCAGTGTAATATAGAAATGCGAAATGCACCGCGACGATCGTATGCGAGGTCGCCGCGCGTCGCGGACGAGCATTTGACAGACGAGCCTCTAACGAGTCTTACCGTATTGTATTTTGCTAACTATTTTTAATTAATAAATTCATCCAATATTTTATGCTTCTCCTATAATATAATAATAATTAAAAACCCATATAAATAGTCTCAATTGATTTCTCACAATAATTTGCACTAAGTTTAAATGTTTGAGTAAATCTAAAATTTCTAATACATATTATACCTTTATTTAAATAAATTATACTCTTTATGTTACTTAGAAGATTGCCACGATGGTTAATTACAAACTAACTTCTTACAAATTGTTCCGAAGGTTTGTGAGGTCGGGAGCCGAGCCCGCTAGAACCTTAGTGCTAATTTAATATCACTGAAAATAACATAATATAAATCATCTCTATATTCACTTAACTTTTTTGTAAGGCATCGTTTCCTAATATTAAACAGACGTGTATATTGTAATCACTTCATCGGTGGTTGCACATTAAACCTACAAAGTAAATGATAGCCGAAGGGTGGAACCGACAGAGGGTTAGTGAAGACGACACAAATGCCACTTGGTACTTACGGCGACAGTGCGTAGGAATGAATCGAGACAAATTAAACCTAACTTACATAGGAACGTTCGGGTTAAGAGTAAGAGCGGTAAGAAACGGGCACAACTACACGTAACCTAGTTAGTGGGCGAATAGGCACCGACGTCATTATTATTAATAATAATATTTTAATATATTGTTTTAAGGTACGAGTTTCAACTTCCTACATAATGATGTGTTTCAGTCGTGTGTAATAATATAGAGCTATAAGAAATGTACCAATACGCGCTTTAACTATGAACATCACATTGTAAGGCGTTTTCCTCTATGTTTTAGCATTAAATTTTGTACTCCGCACCTTTCGCCGGACCGCGCTTACATTCGCTTACGTCTCATATTACTCATAGATAAATTATACTTCACTTACGGTGCGATCTTAAATAACCCTATACTATACGATCAAATTATGCAGTCAATGTAATCGTCAACAATTTCTCTATTAAAATATTAATAACAAACGCGTGCGCTCGGGCGCGGTCGCGTGTCGCGCGCGACTGTCGGGTGCGACTGTCGCGGCGCGAGTGTCGCCCTGGCAGGTCGCCGGCCGCGCGCCGCCAACTCCGCGATTACATTACTTATTAGCTTATCACTAAAATTTTAATCAGTCGATCGGTCAAATGATTGAGCGATATAGTACAGTAAAGGACTAACATTAAATTTAATCTAAAAATTGTTACTTTAAATAATAACTCACTTTGTGAGGGAGAGGGCGCGCGCGGGCCCCTCCGTCGTTACCTCTATACAGCTTTTAAAAATATTTGGCGATCACATAAATTAAAATCTTTAAAACTATGTGACGAGAGAATCGATTAAAATTATGCTTTACACACAAGTAAGTATATATATGTACAAGGGTCCGCGCGAAGGGTGCGGGGTGTCTATATCCTAAATGCTTGAGCTTCAATACTTAACACATACAACTATCGTTTGCTCGTTTATAACAATTTGGCAGGTAAAAATCATTAAAGTATAAAATCCCATATTATAAACTTAAAATTGCATAAAAAACTAAACTTCATTATAAGAAAATAATTATAATTACGAATAATATTTATACAGATTTGCTCCCCTTTTTTAAACGACGGGAAATTAAAATTATTAAAATCACGTTCAGTCATACTTTGTTTTGTTTAAATATTAACACAATTATTACATATGCCTACCATTTTTCCTAAGTCTAGTGGATGGTAAAATAACCAAAATTCTAATATTAAACATACATATAGATATATACCGAATATTTATACAAGTCATTAGCTTAAGTTATGTTGTTTAGGTCACTTTCCCTAAATTGGCCTTGTTTAACATTTTGTCTGTCAAATGCAACGCGACGTGCGCGGCGAGTCGCGCTTTCTCTTACACTTCGTAACATCACCACTACAGTGAGATCCCACCTTTCCCATCCATATACGTGGTGCCATTAAAAGAAATCATTTTATCAACGCGAAAAATCAAATTACGAAGTTAATCAATTAAACATTTATAAGGTGCCCACATCCAAAATAAGAATAATAAAAAAGATAAAGAAACTTCTTGTGTACAGAGACGTACACGCAAACCTCCGCGTGTTAAATACTTCGGAGTGCTGAGGGCCGCGAACTCGGGGAGTGGACCTGCCCAAGACTACTGCTACCTACCACTTTTGTTACATTTCGGGACGATCGTTGCCATTTATCTAACTTTAGTTATGTATAAATTACAATTAATTTGTTTTTTTTAACACTAAAATTAACGTACGCGTGTGGGTTTGTGTTAATGTAGTTTTGTTTACGATATATTAGATTATTATAACGTCTTAAGTTGCATACGTTTTACACGTTCTTATAGTTAATAATAATAAATCGTTACTTTTATATTTATTATATTGCATTGTTATAAAATTTAACTTCTCATATTTTCATTCGAGTTTTGTAACTAACAGGCAATACGATTTTCTCAACTAGGTTTAATATTATTATAAAATGTCAAAAGGTGCTAAGCCAGTCATCATCGGAGGTATCCATTAGGCGAATATCTCGTGTCATTATAAAAAATCTACTAGTTCGTAGGTCGAGTCGGTCCGTGATCATATGCAAGGTCGCTGGAGTGGTATAACCGTGTATCCGCCTTGTAGTCACGCACGCATTAACCGTATATAAATATAAAGTAATTAAAAGCTAGTTTTAATGTCCTTGTACACGACTACCGCGAAAAATTGTAAAAAGTCAATCGCAAAAGCGTGCAAACGCATTATTGAACGAGAAGTTTGTAACACCCTTAATTTCACGAGTACAGTCTACATGTGAAGGAACTGAGAATGCGACGATTGCAACGCTGTCAAAACGCTAGTAAAAGTCATGTACAAAGGAACTCGAGGAGTCGAGTACAAGGGGGATAATTCAGGGGGAGTGAGAGTTGTTATTGTAGTCGCGCCGGTGAGGGCGTTGTGGGCGGTGTGGGCGGTGTGAGCGTTGTGGGCGTTGTGGGCGGTGTGGGCGGCGTGGGCGCCGGGCGGGCGCGCTCTAGGCGGCGGGCCACTCCTTGTTAAACTCGTTGGCGGTGAAGTGTTTGGGTGCGTGGTGCGGATGCTGATGCACACCTGGCGGCTGCGCGGCGCCCGGGTACTCGCCGCCGGCGCCGTACCGCGACCCGCCACCGCCGTACGACGAGCCCTACGCCATCCGCACGTTAGCCCTTCCCGCCCCGACCGACCGCCGTAGCCCCGTCTAGTATCCCGACCCTACCGCTGCCGTCACGTTACCGAACCATTACCCCTACTACGAGTCGAGAGTCGAGAGTCGAATCGAGTTTACCACAGTTCTTCTCAATATTTATTGCTTAAAAATCACTCGTATTAGGGATAAGATTAATTACCCCTACCACGAGTTTATTGATATTGAAACCTCATTACTAATATTAATTTGATTACAGAATGTCGTGCTTGAAAAATGTATACTCGTACTAGGGATAAGGTTAACGAATACCGAGCAGTGGTACCGGATACCGTTGAGGGTATGTTTTCGAGTTAACGAACATGTCACGAGATACATACCACCGAATCTGTATGGAGTTGTTGATCACGACGTATGGTTGGTTGTCCATACTAAATGTATTGGCGCACTGTAAATTAACAAGTCCATAGAAATCCGGCGGAAAAACATAGCCAGTGGTCACGTTTTTAACAAGAAAAATTACATTCAACTCCCTGAACACTGCCAACTTAACCTACGTCAAATTAATCGGTGAAATACTATCGATAAATGATACCCAAGAAAATGTGTTTCCCGTAAAAAAATTCAAAGGCCAATTTTATTGATTGAATACAAAATTTAATTAACTAAATTTAAAGGTATTATCGGTTAGAAAACCCACTCGAATGGTACTTTAAAACTATTATTATGCAATACCCCCATTTATGTTATTTCTCCGCTGCCGAGATACTAGACGAGTATACAAGGCAGATAGGTCTGTCGAACATATAGTCCGATGGAGGTCGTCAGTTAACTATTATAACTATAATTTATGGGACCGTTAGCGCAGAGGGGCCTATTCAAGTTATCCAAACCGCTAAGTGGCCTCGGGCTTGACGAAATGTACGTAAAGCAATATCACTACGGATAATTTGAATAAAACTTTAAAATTATAAAATAAATTAAAAAAAAAAAACGATTATATGCCAGCTTAATGTCGATTACATAGAGTTGAATTAGGCCACTTGCGTTGACAATCGTTATTGAACGAATTGTTGTCCCATCAACCGCGTTCATAGTGCAACTACATGTAATGAAGTTATTATTTGTCAATCAACTTGTTCGTCAGTGCAGTTGATGGAGCGACAATTCGCGTCGGTGCGCCGGCCGCGTCGCGCCGAAGCCTACACGGTCACCAATTAGCTTCGGGCTCGCCGATTATTATTTAATATTATGATTAATGAATAAGTATAAAAATAGAAATTTGTCCAAACTAAACTGAGGCTTCGTGGACGCGGCCGAGCCGTCTCGTGGGGACACTGAATGTGGCTGGTTCACATGGTGGGGGGTGGAACGATCAAGGCTGTATTGTATGCTAGAGGCGAGACCACATTGAGTGACCCCCAAGGGCGCCGGGGCACAGATTTGCGTATATGCTCTCTGGTTACATTTAACATAATAGTTCGAATTTCATCTCTGAACACTTAAAGTACAGCTCTTAATCTTATTTTATCATTAAAATTATCTATTAATGAACCTGTAACAATATGAGAAAATCCAAATTTTACTAATTTGTACTTTAAATGCCAATTTACAAGTGTTGAGATGAAACAAAGCGATATTTAATCATCTCGCACGTCTACAAAAATGCAATATGAACATCAAATGGAACTAAATGTAAGCTTAATCTCTAGTGCGGTGCGATGCCTTTAAGGTGAGCCCGCGCGATCGGCGCTACACCGAACCGTCCATAGTGAGAAATCCCCAGTTTCGCGACATACCCTCATCCGAACCCACCCTTAGCTCTAATTGTCTTTCTGGATGAGCCACTCTGGTGGGCCCTGATCGACCAGCTGCAAAAGAAGAATTACAGACATAAAGTCCCACTCGCCAATGCTCCAACCTGGATCAGCACATATGTAAGTAGCGCAGAGCGTGAAGATGGACCTGCCAAAGCGTGAACCCCACAGGGCGATGAGAGGAGCCGGGAGGGGACGGGAGCGGGGCGGGGGGCGGCTGGTGATGAGAGACCTTCAGCGAAACCTCTGTACACGTTCGTCTCCTCGATTTGTCACTATGGATGGAGTCGGCCCGCCGACTGCGCCTCCGAGTCCGAAAAGACACCGCACGTCTCGCGCAGCGGCGTAGCTAGCTAACCAAGGGCCCTGGTGCAAATTAAAAAAAAAAAGGGAAACCCACTACTATCTAAACCGGTTAGGTTCAATCAAGTAAAAATATTATCGATCGCGATTCTCTGGCCCCGGGGCATTGCACCGCCGGGCCCGTGGGTAGCTACGCCATGGTCTCGCGCCGAGGAGCATGCACTGCGGCGCCACACAAGCGCTAGGGGACGGCACACGGATGCGACGGATGCGGCGGATGCGACGGATGCAACTAGGATGGGCTCTAGAGTACGGCATGCTGCGAGCGGCTCTCGCTCCACGTTTGTTTGCATTCAGAATGTTTTCGCTGAATTTCGCTCGTCCACCGCAGTGACATGGCTCGATCGCATTCACTCACGAATCGCAAACAAACTCGCGGCAAGTACAACCAAATTGAACTGTGCTACGTTCCGCGGAGGCATTCATTCATTCAGTCAGACCATTCGCTCGTTCACTCGGGAGCGGGGACCGGTCATGCAGTCGCGTACCGAAGTGCCACGTCAAACAAAATGTGGAGGTGGATGCAGGAGTAAATCAAGATAAAGCGGGATGTGAGCGGACCAGCGGAGAACGGTTGAAAGGAGAAAGCCCCGAGGGTTAGCAAATCATATTAAGACATAATGATCATCGATCTCCTATTAAAAAGTGGATGCACAATCAGCGACCAAAAAACGTCCCCACTTAATGAGTGCCAAACACAACTTCTTGGCACTCGATTCAAGTAGTCGCATTTGCAAATTCAACCTTTGAATTTGGGATTTTATTGAATATTGGAATTTAGGTATTCTTTACCAATAATTCTATATTTTTTTTTATAAAGCAAAATTGGCCAGTTTTTAAGTGAAATTTTCTATATGATTGTGTATCCTTTTATTATAAGAGGTCAATGATAATGATACATCAACTTGGCTGTACTTTTGTTAGACACTCAGCTTTAATGAATTGTGAATGAGTTTTATCACATCTCAAGCAATTGATATCATTAAAATCTTCAAAAACAGTAATTATTGAAAGAATATGTGTAGTAATGAAATAATCCAAAAGTCAATTTATATCAATGAACTGAGTAAATAATTAATGTTTGGGATTAATGAATTTAGAAGCAAAGCCATCACAACAAAACACGAGAAACGAGAAATGTAATTTTCAAAAACTTTGCATTACTCCTATTATGCACCGAATAGATGGATGATGATTCACTTGGAATGTCTTCAAAAATGTTTAATTATAAATGAAAAGCAGCTTTTGAAAAAATTACAAGCAGTTTGTACCATAATAAGCGCCTCGGCCTAACTAAAATGTTGAGCTGTCTTTAATCAAGCAAGATATATATTTAATTGTTTTGTTTGTAACATACATATTTTCCAACTGTACGAAAATGCTGTGTCAATACTAAATAATAGACATTGATATTCAATAAAACGACTGTTATATTTATGCTTTTAGATACACATATAGTATTTTTATGTGACACAAATTATTTGCACAGTTGAAAATATAGTACGTTCAATGACAAGCATGAATAATATATGCAAAGCCGTCCTTATAAATAAATACATTTTGTGCAGTCGTAAATTTTTAATATACGATACTATTAAAGTTGAATCAAGACAAAACCAAACCTAACTGAACAATTGATAACTGAAAACAACCAATAATTGACAATTAATATACTAATATTTAATAAAGGTAAAGTTTAGGGTTAATCTCTGAATTTACTAAAAGAATTTTAATAAATTATATTACTTACTAGCGGACGCCCGCGACTTCGTCCGCGTGAAACCCTACTACTACCTTACCCTACTCCCACTCTACAGCTAGCCTACTATACAGTGGATGAATAGGGACTCAACCCTACCCCTACCCTACCACGCGACGGAAGCTTAAAAATGGATTAACTTCTCCCGTTTTCCCAAAATTTCCCTTCACTGCTCTGCTCCTATTGATCGTAGCGTGATGAAAAGTGTACTATAACCTGCCCAGGAATATGAAGAATAATTGTACCAAGTTTCGTTAAAATCCGTCGAATAGTTTTTATTTCTATAACAAATACATAGACAGAAAGTCAGACAAAAATTTTACTGATTGCATTTTTGGCATCAGTATCGATCACTACTCACCCCTAATTATTTTGGAAATATATTTTTCATGTACAGAATTGACCTGTCTACAGAATTTATTATAAGTATATATGTACTTGGGTCCATCAAAGAGGCCTATGTCCAGCAGTGGACGTCCATCGACTGATAATGATGACGTCTGTCGGCGTTTTAAAAAGAGTTTATTTAAACAGGGTAATCATTGGTAACTCCAAGAGTCTGGTATACAAAAATATTTATTGGTAATATAAATATTTTTGTATACCAGACTCTTGGAGTGACAAAGATTTACTTTAAAGGAGAGAAGGAGTCTGCTCTTTAAAATTCGAAAAATTAGTATTTTCCAAAAGGAAGAAGTTGGGGCCTTCTGCTAGAATCAGATAAGTATCGATTGACCACTATGACCCCGTCATGGGTGTTGATGTACCATGAGTTTAAGACGGGATATACTGGCTTAGAAATAATAAAAGGAGGCTGATTTTCTAGAAGATAATTTTTAGTACTGTCATAAGAAAAGCTTGCATAGACTACAGTAAATATCTAGAGACAACGATGAAGACTTGGTTAATACACATTTGACGAAATTTTATTCTGCCAATCCGCATTAATCAGCGTGGTGGACTATTTAGCCTAACCACTCTCATTCTGAGAGGAGACCCGAGCTCAGCAGTGAGCTAAATATGGGTTGATAATGACGAGTATTACACTAAATTATGAATTCAACTTGTGTAAAGATGAAAGCATTTTTAATCCCCCAATAATTTCAAAAATTAAACTCATTAGTATGGTGTAATAATGTGATTTAGATTTAACACATTATTTTAATATAGGCTCAGGGGCACAATTTTGGGTATTTAGGACACCCAAGCCCCCTACAAAGGATTTAATAGTTTTCAAAACCAATAAGATAACCAACTTCAGCCTGTTTCTAATAAGATGGTTTAGACTACTATAATTCAGCCGGACTTTCACAAGTATCTAATGCCATACAAAATGTATTTATTTAGTAGCACCCAAAACCCAGAATTCCATTAAAAAACTCAATTTGGCAAAAATCACTTAATATAGGTTAAACACAATATTCTAACAGAGTATAAAAAGGCGTAATACGTAATGGTTCATGCCAGGCATACATTGTATTTACGACCGGGTCCTATATTATTTTTCAATATGCAGTAAATAATACATACCCATATCAAAGGTTTTCTAAAGAATATTTGAAAAAATCAAGCTGAAATGGACTTCATAGTAGCATACTGGAACTACACTCTTGGTAACATTTAATGTGTCAACTATGACGTCACAATAATTGGACTTTTGAAATTTGAATGTGACATCACTCATGGTTGGACTCCTTTTGTGGAAATTTCAAGCAATCAACTTTACGTCAGTGTTAATAAACCAAACTTGATAAAATTCATACAATTTCATACAAATTTGACAAAAGGTTTGATACTCATTAAAGCTAAGTAGGTCAAATAAATCAATATATTTTGTTATCTGCAATATAGGACCCGGGCATAATGCAGGAAGGTATTCAAAACCATTTTGTCAAAATTTCAGTAAAATAAATCAACAAAATGATTCTAAAAACTATATTTAATGAATGTGGGGGTATAAATTAATTATTGTGTAAGGGTCTAGTTCACATGGTAAAACGTCGGCATGATAATTTTTAAGTAAGGATCCATCAAATTTGTATGGAATAAAGACCTAAGGGCCGTCCATACAAATTGGCAGATTTCCGCTAATACTGAAATCACATAGGTATCTTGAAAATTAAAATAAAGCTTAAATCAATCTGTCTTGTTATGTGAACTAACCCTTTAGTCATAAAAACGATTAAAATAGCCTCTAAAAACACAGTAAAATGAACAAAACAAAAAATTTGCAAAAATGTAAATAATTGTTACGCATAATATAAAGATACATTTGCATAGTGTAGGATACATGTTATCTTTTTGGCATACTTTTTTGTATTTTTTGCATCCTAAACTATGCATTTTGTAATAATTTGAGTATTTGACATTGATAATGACGTAACTGGACTTCATTGACAAGTGCTGTTTAAAAATTCTTCAAATTCAAAGTATTAAAATGGCATACACATTGCTGGACAAATTTGAAACTAATTAATTAATGAAAACTGACTAGTTACATAGGGACTAATATTGCACCTAAACATTGTAACAGCGTCAACGTATTACTATGGTTAGTCAACAGTACGTCGCTATTACCCGAAAATGTGTTACAAGCTATTGTTATAAATATTGTTAAATTCTAATTAAATACAAATAAAATCGAACCAGTTTTAGTAATTCATTCAAATAAAATTATGTTGGTAAAAATTAAGTTCTAGAAATGTAAAACACCGGACAAGCAATCAAAAAGCCTAACCATGTCCGGATTTATCGGTACGCCTGGCAACGCCAGTCACAGCTGATGCCTAAAACTGGCCACGAGCTCCCAGTTACGTCACAATCCGTCGATGTGGTGTGGTGTGCGTGTGTGTGTGGTGTGACGTCACGCGTGTGCCGGTACCTGGTCCTGCTGGTACGCGGGCGGGTACTGCTGGTACGAGTAGTCGGCCGCCGAGGAGCTCTTGGACAGAGCCGCCGACGACAGCGCGCCGGCCAGTGCGGGCTGCGCGCCACCCGCCGCGCCGCCGCCGCCGCGCCCGTACATCTCGCCGCCCTCCGACAGGGGCACGTACGAGCCTGGGGCACAAAACAACCACACTCGTAAAACATTTTTATTTATTTATTTATTTAAGCCATCTAAAATCATCAATCATCTAAATTACATAATATTTATTACATGCTTTACAGTTAAATTTCATCCCACTGCTGGGCAAAGGCCTCCCCCTTCCTCTTCCATTGTGTCCTTTCCATTGCTGATCGGGTCCAGTATGTCCCTTCAAAGGCAATCAGATCGTCTTTCCATCTACTAATTGGTCTGCCTCTTTTTCTTTTTTCCTCCCTTGGGCACCACGATGTTGTTATGCTACTCCAATCGTCATTTGATTTTTTCTTATGTGTCCTGCCCAGTTCCATTTCAACCTCTTTGTTATTTTTCCTACGTCTTTCACTTTACTTTTTAGTCGTATATGGGTATTTCATATAACATGCGTTAAATAAATAAGCCTATCTTCTAGTTGCATTCATAACTAACTAGCGGACGTTCTTAGACCTTAGGTTGACCCTGTCGCAAAATTCGTTCATAGCGAACATGCGGTTTTTGATATTTCGTTATGAGCGACTTTCTTATGTACACATATTATAAGATAGACTTTTTATTTTACTACAATATTTTATAGTCTATTCTTGGCGTCCTGAAAGTCGCATTAGAATAATACATACATACATAGTGCACAATAGGTAAGTGGTAGGCACGTTTTATTGATTTTTAACTAAAAATAACATTTCGATTGGTACCAACATTCCATATGCACAACGTGTTAAAAGTGAAAACATGTAGATCTAAACGTGATACTAACTTCTACTCTTATCAATGTACGCCACCGACCGTAGGGCACCGTGGAGGGTTCACTAAGTCTACTAGGCTACGTCGGATAAAGGGTACCGAGGGGAGTTCACTGGGTCCACTAAGCTACGTCGTATAAATAAATCTTTTCATTTTGTTTCTACTCTATTCTATCAATGTACTTGTACACGACCGACCGTGGGGTACCGAGGGGGGTTCGCTAGGCTACGTCGGATAAATAAATATTTCTTTTTCGTTTCTACTCTATTCTATCAATGTACTTGTACGCGACTGACCGTGGGGTAGCGCGGGGGGTTCACTAGGCTACGTCGGATAAATAAATCTTTCTATTTTGTTTCTACTCTATTCTGTACATGTACTTGTACGCGACCGACCGTGGGGTACCGAGGGGGGTTCACTAGGCTACGTCGGATAAATGAATATTTCTATTTTGTTTCTACTCTATTCTATCAATGTACTTGTACGCGACCGACCGTGGTGTACCGAGGGGGGTTCACTAGGCTACATTGGATAAATAAATATTTCTATTTTGTTTGTACTCTATTCTATCAATGTACTTGTACGCGACCGACCGTGGTGTACCGAGGGGGGTTCACTAGGCTACGTCGGATAAATAAATATTTCTATTTTGTTTCTACTCTATTCTATCAATGTACTTGTACGCGACCGACCGTGGGGTACCGAGGGGGGTTCACTAGGCTACGTCGGATAAATAAATATTTCTATTTTGTTTCTACTCTATTCTATCAATGTACTTGTACGCGACCGACCGTGGGGTACCGAGGGGGGTTCACTAGGCTACGTCGGATAAATAAATATTTCTATTTTGTTTCTACTCTATTCTATCAATGTACTTGTACGCGACCGACCGTGGGGTACCGAGGGGGGTTCACTAGGTCCACTAGGCTACGTCGGTAGGCACTCACCGGAGCCAGTCGAGTTGGAGTTCTGCGGCATGCTCCAGTTAGTCCAGCTGCCGCCCGCCGACGCGCCCGCCGGGGCCGAGCTGTAGTTAGCTGTTGACCAACAATACATACTGTTAGTATGTACTACCACTAGCTGTCTACCGCCCGGCTGGACGCGTGGGCGTGCCCCATTATACCTCCATACCATACGTTAGCCTTCTTTGTGTTTTATTTTTAAATGACGAGTCTCTATGTTCGGCTGTATGGTTTTTTTTTTCTATATATAAAATATTATCATTCGAACTCAAATAGTTTTTTAGAACACCAGTGTGTTCGCAAATTGCGAGTGATGTAATTATGCGCTGAGCTTTAAAAAACCAATTCATATGTCTACTTGAAACTGATTTTTGTATAGTTCTCGAATAGAAAATCCACTGCCATATACAATTGATGATATGGCAATATTCCATTTATCTTCAATGGATTTTTAATTATTTTTTTTTTGGCCAACGCCTTAAATATTATTTTGATTATTGTTTGTATAACAAATTTTGTAGAAACTACAATTTTCAACTATCTTGTTGATTGCGTATATATATTGAGTGTCCACCAACAATTGGCAGGTCGAACAGTAATTATGGAGGAAACAGCGTTGCCTCAAGTGTATTCCAAATAATATCCTCCTTGTGAACCACCCTTCGTCCCCTATAAGTTCTTTACATAATATTTTTTAGATATACGAGTACGCAGAAAACCGATCTAACGCCTATTATAGCCGAATTCGTGCACCACTGAAATACTGACTTTAATTTAATAATAGATTTAAAACAAAAGAGACTTGGCTTCATACCCTTTGCTATAAACCCTAAAAATTATTATCATTTTTTCAAGGGGTTGCCTGGCGACTAAGAACGATTTCTCATATTGTACCAAAGAAATTATAAAAATAATACGCTTTACACTTTGGAGGATTGACGATCTGGATCTTGATTTGTAACCTGCTATTTTCTATGGATCTGGATTTGTAACCTGCTATTTTCTAATGTCCACGGTCCAAACTCGGTAGTTGCCTTACTTACCTTCCGGAGCCTGACATGAGCACAATACATATAATTGAAAACACAATGATGATTTTCAAAAATAACAATGATAATTTGAATGGTACACTAATATACATAAAACCACGGTGGGCGGCCTGCCGAGCTTCTGGTGTGAGCTCACTGAACGTATCCAGCGGGTCCTACGACGACGAACTCAATCACAACGGTCAATCAGCTGTATCAATGGGGGAACGGTCCCAAATGTTTATCGGTACAGAAGCATATTCCAACACAAGGTTAGAGCATCGACGAATGGTTGCCTCTGTCTTACGGTTTCCTACAAGGTCTATTTCGGAGAGTGCGCTCAAGAACTTTTCGGTCAAGTTCCTTTGTCACTATCTTATCATAGCACTGACACGCATCACTGTTATCTGCATCCGTAGTTTAAGTCCCTTGGAAGTACTCCCTTGTAATTTTGTCCGTATGAAGCGTTTTGGCTCTCCTTCATGATTTGCACTGCGAAGTTATGGAATGCCCTTTCAGTTTTCCCAACATGGGTATCTTCAAGTCAAGATTGAATAGGCATCTTCTAGACAAGCGCGTCATCGAATCAGAAATGAGGAGATCCGCAGAACCAGTCACCGACATAGCTCAACAAGTCGCGAAGCTGAAGTGGCAATGGGCGGGGCACATAGTTTGGAATGGTGACTTCACACTAGAAAGTGCAGTGCAGCAGTGTTGATCGACCCCCTACCAGGTGGACGGACAACATCAAGCAAGTCGCAGACATTCGCTGGATGCAGGCGACTCAGGATCGTGATGTTTGGAAGTCTCTACAAAAGGTCCAAGTGCTGCAGTGGACGTCCATCGGCTGATATGATGATGGTGATGGCGACAGTATGAAGTGCGTGCACGTACCGTAGCTGCCGTAGCCCTGCGCGGGCGGCTGCGCGTGCTGCGTGTAGTTGTTGGTGGCGGGCCAGGCGGGCGCGTGCGGCGGCGCCTGCGGGGCGGGCGGCGCGCCCCAGCCCTGGTAGTTGCCGGGCCCGCCCGCGCCGCCCGCCGCGCCGTAGCCCGCGTACGACGTCTGCCCCGCCGACGTGCCCCAGCCTTGGTACCTGCCGCACGCAAGACACACGCTCACTACACATTCCATCATTAATAAACTTAGAGTGCTATTCCACCAGAGATGTGCTATGCATATAGATGTGCTATGTATATAGTAAGTAATAAAAACGCGGGCATACTGTATACTACAGTCTTTGTTGATGAGTACTGTTTACCACCAACAACAACTGTTTTTAACACTTAATTTTTAATTGTTAGTACGACCTACACTTTATGCATGATGTGACTACCTTTAAGTAAAGTTATATATGTTTCTATGCCCTATTTATGAAGTTTTTTAATTCTGTATACATATAGTTTTGTTGGTGGTCCAAATAATAAATAAATAAATAAACAAATAAATTAAAAATGAAGGTATAAATCACTAGTCATTTTACACCTATTAATAATTATAATTAACTTGTTCTTGAATTAATGAAAATAATTTTGATTAATAAAAAAATTTGATATGGTTAATATATTTTACATAACATTTTATAAAAAAAAAATACATAATTTAAAATAAATGAGTTACGAAATGACATGCTTTTTCTACCTTCATTTCTAATTTATTTGTTGGTAAACAGTATTTATCAAGAAAGACTGCTGTATAGGTACTCTGCTCTCCACATAGCTACCCACTCGCGACGGCTCATAGAAGGCATCCATAGCAAGCATCCTTCCATATAAAAAACATATCTGAGTTGAATCCGTTTTCACCAGAGCTAAGCTATGTACCAATAAATATTGGTATGGATTGGATATCAAACGCATCCATAGCAACGTAGCGTAGCACATACCTGGTGGAAAAGCACCCTTAATGTTGTCTGGCAAGTGAAATTGAAGTAGACAATTCGTAGTTCTTTTAAAAAACACATCAAGTTTCCGTAATTAACAATTGTGCAGGCGTACTTATTCCGTTTTATATACGTCATTTATTATCGTAATAAGATCGAGTTATTACAACAATAGATGGTTACAATCTTATTTTGGATCACAGTTTTGTGATCAAAAAAAAAAATACTGACATGCTGCCGAGATGAGATGTCAACTGTTCTCCATTTTGGAGTTTAAAGTATTTGATCGGATCTTGGTTAAGTTATCTCACTTGCTCAGCAGTTTTTCGAGGAGAATAGCAAAAAAATTATTCATTGTTAGTATTTAATATGTCGCAAACTCTGTAGACTTGAACGCTCACAGGAGCAATAAGTATATGCTGGTCTGCTTTGATGTTCCACAAACATCTGAACATACCGACAACTTGAGCTGACGGCACTGCCTGGATGTGGAACCTTATATACTGGTCGACGTGACATGGTTTTATCCACATTGTTTTTGTTACCGTGATAATACGGGGTTAAATATGACACTCAAAAATAAATTTTCAAAATCGGTTTAGTAGATCCAAAGATTACCTGTTACAATACCAAAACTTTACCTCATTATAATATTAATATAGAGTATAGATAATACGCTTAAATAAATCTCAAGTTGATTGTCTTGTTAGTCCAGTGATTTCAAGGTCCAAGGATTGAGACCTTGAGTTGATTTTCTTTCTTCCATAAACTCTCAGCCCTAAATTTGGAAGTTGGTGGTGTTATATCCCTCAGAAAGCATGTGAAGCCGTTAATACAATCATGAAAATCATTAAAATGTGTAGATAAGCAATTATATGTATAATAAGAACCATTTTGCTTATTGCAAATCATCCAACTATCAATGATTAGTAAATCAGAAAGAATTCACGCCACTCACCCTTGCATGATGTTAGGTCCAGCCATGGGCATGTTGATAGGCGGTCCGCCCATCTGGCCGTTGTGGCCCTGGATGATGTTCATGGGCGCAGCCTGCGGCGGGCCCCACTGGCCGGCCGCGGGCGCATCTCCGGGCGCTCCGCCCATGCTACCGCCGCCCATGCCGCCACCGCCGGAGCCCAACTTGCCGGAGCCGTCGCGGGGCTCGGCACGCTTGATCTCCACCTGATTTACAACGAATGCAATGAGTTACGTTAAAAACTAAAGCTAGTCAGCTCATGCACTTACTATAAAGAGTTAGGACTGTGGTGACTTTGGGAGGTAGTAGGTTACAAAGCTCAAGAACCTTAACATAAGGTAAAGTAAAAATAAAAGTTAAAAAGGAAAAAACAGAACCCTTATATCTGTCAAGACTATTTTTCAGGAACGCGTTGGAGGTATCAAGCTGAAATTTATATTAGATACTCAGCTCTACTGTCTCTTAGAGCTGTGAAAAAGTCTAACTTCAAAAAGCCAACACAGTCAAAAGATACAGCTGTTTATGCAGCAATTTTTTTTATAAGGAATTATGTTCGCCAGACAATTTTATGATAACCTTTCGCTCTTTCCCTTGAAGTTTAATATTTAATCATATTTAAGTGTTGTCAAGAAGATAAGTGACTGGCAACAGGGGAAATGATTCCTGAAATTATTTTGTCGAGTAAATAAATCAATTTATACTTCAACGGTTGAAGGTCTTGATCCTTGAAACCTGCTACCTATCAATGCACAGTCCAAACTCAATATTAATATAGCTCAAACTTCTACACTTACCTAGAAGCAAGAGCTACCAAACATTCAGCATTTGACAAAGACCTGACTGTCACAGGATATTGGTCGACGAGATTTAGTTATGAACAAATAATAATAAATAATTATAATTAGTGTTGCAGACTTTGTAGACTAAAGTACTCAAAGG
This sequence comes from Bicyclus anynana, assembly GCF_947172395.1. Classification (NCBI taxonomy): domain Eukaryota; kingdom Metazoa; phylum Arthropoda; class Insecta; order Lepidoptera; family Nymphalidae; genus Bicyclus; species Bicyclus anynana. Next base: position 3,479,802 of record NC_069099.1, read on the forward strand.
AGTATCAAGTATATGCTTGTCTGCTTATGATGTTCCACAAACATCTGAACGCACCAACAACAGTATGTGTCGAAGGCACTGCCTGGATGTGGTATAATGTTACAAGTTCCTCGATTACAGGTGGTATTGACATTTGTGTTATTGTAGAGGGGAGGCATCAATTAAAGCACAAGCACAAGTATTCATAATATTGTTTCATGTTAAAGTTTACATGAAAAAATATCAGCTTTGATCATCAACAATAGGTAGAATTAATAATTTTAAGTAATGATATATGTATTTTTAACAAATAGTGAAGAATGATGATCTTAAAAGAGCAACTGTAGAATCTTCAGCATAACCTGCTATCTGAACTGTCTATTATAATACTTAGCGGAACGTAATGATTTAACACAGTGCAAATCAAGTTAAGGTACCAGGAAAATATAAATGAGTTACAAAATAAATATTACCTGTTTCCCATTCAGATTGATGAAGTGCTCTTGAGTCACTCTCTCAACGGAAATTTCGTCTTCAAATGACAAGAATCCGAAACCTGCAACAATATTTTTAGGTAACAACAGTTCATTAGACAAGATAGTGAAAAAAAAGTGGGCAAGTATTACTTGGAATAGTTAAATTAACTAAGAGTTCACGAATTTAGGGACAAACCGAATTTTTGCATTGGAAAATTATTGTCTCCATACATGGACAAGTTGTGATCATTCTATCAAATGTTGTGGATACATTTGATAGAATGATCACGACTTGAACCAATGTTTTACTTATGATAATAATCTGAATTATGGATTTGATTTTGAGTTTGATCTATAACTTCAACTTTGTAATTCAAACTGACTTGAAAAATAAAACTTTTGCTATTGAAAACTGTTAAGTTAACATTGCCTGTGAAGTCACACAAACACAATTAAGTATTCAATACTTGATTTTGTTCAAATAAAAAGTTAAGATTTTATGGTTTTGAGGCTGCCAACATCTTCAGTATGGAGTGAAACGTAACTTTGAAGTATTTATTCGGATCTGGGTGAAGTTATCACACTTGCTCAACAGATTTTCGAGGAGAATAATAGAGAAAATAAATTATTCATTGTTAGTATTTGATGTCGCAAACTCTGTAGACTTGAATGCTCACATAAGCAACAAGTATATGCTGGTCTGCTTTGATGTTCCACAAACATCTGAACATACCGACAACTTAAGCTGACGGCACTGCCTGGATGTGGAACTTTATAACCTATAATACACAAAACGACAAGTTGATTGTCTTGTTGGTCCAGTGAGAAGCTGATGTCTTAGGCTCACAAAGCCTAGGGTTGTGTCATGGGTTGATTTATGAAATATTGAGCTTTTCTTGCTCATGAATTCTCAGACAAAATTGTCAGCAGAAATTGGGAAGTTGGTGGTGTTACACCACTGTGCCTCACAGAGCAGGTTAGGCCATCAGTACCAGTGATTCTGATACGGTATTTATCGGTACAAAACTGAAACAATTATTTTACTAACGCCACGAACCCCCGTATTGAAGGAGTTTGGCTTCATAACCAAAAATAAAGACAGGAGAGATTTCATACTTAGAGAGTTAAATTAATAAATAAATAGCGTTCCATTCTGGAAAAGGAGCCATATAGCTATAATAAACAACATAAAACAAAACTGAGGGTCATACATCGCTATTCTCTAATGATTATACACACCTAATAATAGTTTAAAATTGACTTGTTCCTAAGTCAATGACAATGATTAATAAGCTTACAACAATTAGATATTATTAGTATCTTCTGATTAACATTTTATAAAAAAAAAAACAATACATATTTTTAATAAATTAGGTATGAAATGACATGCGGTTCCTACAATCATTTTTAATTTGTTTGTTGACAAACTTTCCACATCGAGTTTGGCTTTAGTCGTTCAGAGCGATATACCTCGCGACTTCTTCTTCTCCTGGTCGTACATGATGACGACCTCCATGACCTTCCCGTAGCGGCCGAAGAACACGCGCAGGTCCGTCTCCGTGATGTTGGACGGCAGACCGCCGAGGAACACCTTGGGGTAGCCGCCGCCGCGCTTGGGCTTCTGCAGCGTCCGCGGGTTGCACGGCTTGGGGTCGATAGTTCTACGACAAATGAAATAATTCATACCAACCGATTGTAGACAATATAGGGATTGAGGACAGGAATCGTCCTTAAGGATACAGGAATGGTTATTGAAAATTTATAATTTCTGAGAATTTTCTTAAATTTAACTTAAAATTCTTAATTTTTTAACTCAGCTTAATTTTGGGACAAAGGAAACAATTAATAATTAGGCTTTTACTAATGCACATTGAATTGTTAATTGGATTTTCTTTACCATCTTTTAAGTAAATTTAACTTAAATTCCAAAGATCGGATTTGGATCGATAGTTCTACGACAAACGGAACATTTCATTAGGCTTTAGATTTCTATAAATTAAAGTATAGTTTATATTTCATTTCATAAAACTAATAAAGTACTCACAGAATACCATTTTGTTGAAATGGTTAATGGAATAATAGATACATGAAAATTGTAAACTTTAGTTTAAGTTCCAACTTAAGTCCCACCAGTTATTGAAACAAGAAAACACTGAGCCAGTTTCTTTATATTTTATACGTAAGCGAGTAAAAACTGTCGCTGATAACTTTCTTGCGATTGATTGTTTTCGTAACTGTCAAAGCGAAGCTTGACTGGGTTGACCTTTAAACCCTTATATTTGCAAAATTAGGGTTTGCCATTTTAGGGTTCCGAACGTAGGTAGTACAAAAACGAAACCGTTATTTTCAATTAATATAAGTTGTCACAACTAAATTGATTGTTAAACATCAAAATCTATATTTTTAACTCATAAAATTGAATTTCAACTCTCAAAACTCTCGGCGGCCATTTTGTTGTTACTTTGCATATTCCAAGACAAGGACAAAATGGATGACATAAATAACCTTAAATTGAAATAAATAAAATAGCTTATTATTATTGAATTTATCTTTATATTATAAATAGATGCTAACATAAGTAGTATAATTTTTTTTTGTTCAATTTCATGTGTATTTTATTTATTGTAGGTTACAAAACGCCAAGCAACGTTGATATAACGCTGCTGGGATATGTATTTGTACACTGCAAAGCTATATGCCTTATATTCAGGGAAATTTGGTAAATATTCCTACTGCTGTTGCCATTCTGTGGTACTAGTAATTGATCATGTACATAAATTAATATTGAAATTTCGTTATTCAGTGACAAATTCTGAAAAATATTTTTATTTTGACTCCTTAACAGATTTGTTATTATTTCCAAGTAATGGTGATAGGAGGAGCCCACATCAAACTCCTCCAGTATTTTTTTTTGTTATCACCATGTATTATTTTATACATTACATTTTATTTCATACAACAAAGTAGTTCTGCAACACACGACGCGGACAATAGTTCCGCAAAGCAAGACAACTTTCCCATTCAGATAAAACTTTCACTGATCTAATCTTTCACCAGTAATTAATATCTCGTTGTTATAACACTCATGGTGATAATGAGTACATGCGCGAGTAGAATACGCTCTTTATTGCCACTAGATGGCAGCTTTAACAGTTTAAGTCGCGTTTCTCACATCGAATCACACTATCACACTAATATTATAAAGGCGAAAGTTTGTGTGTAAATGTGTATGTTTGTTCCTCCTTTACGTTGCGGCTACTGAAGCAATTTGGCTGAAATTTGGAACAGAAATAGATTTTACTCTGGTTCAACACATAGGCTACTTTCATCCCGAAAAAATCGATGGTTCCCACGGGATTTGTGAAAAACTGAATACCACGAGGACGAAGTCGCGAGCGTCTGCTAGTTACTCGTAGTGATACAATTTTAGGTAGGGCACCCAACTTTGTACGTAACAAAAAATATCCAACTGAATGAGTTTCTTCTCAAGACATAACTTTAATTTTTAGTCTGTGACTTTACTTATGACCATTACTATATCTATAATTAATATTAGAGGCATGTTTGTGAGTTTCTAGTTTGTGATTTTGATAGTTCTTTTACCAAAAGAAAGCCACGTTATTTGCGAGTGTCATGGGTTTTATTTTATACCCTTATTCCCAAGAGTGAGATCACACCATAAAAAATACAATAACAGAATTAAGATTAACCTTTATATGCTTTAAAATTTTTCAATAACATTTTGTTCAGATTAAGATTCAGCGTACAATGGCCATGTAAAAATAAACGGGTTGTGACATATGCTTACCCATTTACATGTTATCACGCTTTGATCTTACGGCTGCATTGTCACGATACCATCAAATGAGGTAATTTGACGACATAAGAAAAGATCCTGAGGTTATCATCATCCTCTTGTTCTTGATCCCATCTACGTAGACTCTGCACCGTATCATTCTCTTCCATTAAAATTAAATCATCTTTATTGCGACTTTAGGTTTCTTTTATGATTATGTACATATTATATATGTATTACATTCACTTACTTTATAAAAGTAGCCCAGTGGATATGACATCTGCCTTCGATTGGAAGGGCATAGGTTCGAATCCGGTCCGGGGCATGCACCTTCAACTTTTCAGTTATGTGCATTTTAAGAAATTTAATATCACGTGTCTCAAACGGTGAAGGAAAACATCGTGAGGAAACATACTTGAGAATTTTCTTAATTCTCTAGGTTTGTAAGTCCGCCATACTATTGGCCTAACCCCTCTAACGAGAGGAAACTAGTGCTCAACAGTGAGTCGAATATGGGTTGCTAATGATGATGATGATGATAAGACAATGTACTTTAGTCACATACTTTTCGAACATATACAGTTTGCCCGTAATAATTGAATAAAACGCAAATGATAGATACACAACCTAATTATCTAAAACTTATTAATTTTGAATTTATGAATTTTAATTTGATTTTATGAATTTCATTAGTTCTGAAAAATCCCTATGGTGATCAAGTTATATATTTTTCTGATTTTTCTTGGGTCTTGAATCATTTTTTTTTCAATGCTGTAGCTGCTGTAATTAAGATTTTAAAGATCTGATTTCTGTCTATCCTTACTCTCTTCCTGTGGTCTTTCACTTGCACTTTTAACATTCGCATGAACATACAATGTTAACCTGTTACTCCTCAATTGAACCCTTCCTAACTGATGCGCGACTAATCCGTTTAGTTTAGGGTGTTTAGAACTTTATTAAGTACTAACTGTAGGACTCAATAGTTATCGAGAAAAAAGTCGCCTATATGTTATTCCAGATGTTTGTTGCAAACCTTGTCGACTGTTCTGCTTATTGAAGCAAGTAGTATTATGGCAGTTTGCAATTTATATCCCACAAACATCTGAACGTACTTTTAACATGCACATTAAAAGCACTGCCTGGATGTGGTCAGGGAAGTAGGTATTAATTTATTAATATTAGAGATTAGAGATGCGCCAACTAGTCTATAAAGCCGACTAATCGGCAACTATCGTATTCGGCGACTAGTCGGATTATTATTGTGTTTGTATTTTTTTTTTTATCAAAAACATGCTTACTAAAGATTTTTTTTGTCTTAATTAAATTTTAACTCAGCTCTTTCAGTATAGTATTTTTGTGATAAATTAACAACTGTAAAACATGAGTGGAGAATATAATATGAATTTTACATCTACAGAGTTATTACAAAGGGTATGTATTGCCAAACTGAGATTTGTTATACTTAGATTAGAAGAATTGCATTTTCCTCCCTTTAGTGAGATAAAAATTTGTTACGCACGGCAGCTAATTTATTTACCTCTCGTACATTCAAGTGACGATTATGAAATTTGCTTAGATATTGTGAATCATACGCTTTAAGGAAATCAAGATCTCTTCGCATATTCTATTCAGTTAAAAAGCAGGAGAAATTAAAGCCCATGTATTTCTGATAAAATTGTTGTGAAAAAGTGCTATTGTCCATATACATTGTAGACGTTCCGTCGACGCCTTGTGAACAACCATACGCCAAGCAGCGATGCAGCGACCTACTAATGACAGGGCACTGCTCATTAAATAAACATCTTTTGGTTCGAGGTATAACCAATCGTCATAAGTGCAAATCATGCATAGAAGAAGAAACACATATACACGTTATTCTTATATGCTGAAGTGTATCTGAAGAACGGGTAGCACACGATAGCGCCTCAGCAACACTCCAAGCGGCGATAAGCGACCAGGGTGGGTGCTAAGTTTCTGGAGCAAGCTTGGTTGGTTGGAGCAGAGTGGTTGGAGGCTCCATCAGGGAGCAGCCTGCAGAAACCTAATGGACCTATGCACAATGGCCAAGTGTGGAAAAGGCCCAGTAAAGAAGAAAACGCAGCAACCTTTATTATTAAAGGAAACTTACCTTAAGCTGATGGGGGCCCTAACCTAACCTAATACCATCCTATATGTATGCAGCTACCTTTAATTATTGAAGGACACTTACCAGAATTGGAGCTGATCCCTAACCTATACTAATATTATAAAGCTGAAGAGTTTGTTTGTTAGTTTGAACATGCTAATTTCAGGAACTACTGGTCTGATTGGAAAAATTCTTTCAGTGTTAGATAGCCAATTTATCGAGGAAGGCTATATATTATGCACGAATTTCTACGGAAACGGGAACCACGGGCCGGTGAAACCGCGCTGCGTCTAGTTGTCTAACCTAAAGACAGTGTGCAGCAATCTTTAACCGTCAAAGGGCATTAAGTACCTGCCATTGAGCTGATGCGTGCTCTAATTTAACCCCATTGCTTATGCAGCGGCCGGCCTGTGTGCAGAGACTTTAACCATGAAAGAGCATTTAGGTACTTGCCATCGATTTGATGCGGGCTACTCTGGCCCTTAAGCCACCTTTAATAATGAAAGGGCACGTACCTGCCATCGAGCTGATGCGGTCCATTCTGGAGCACAACGTTGACCAGCGACGGCTCCGCGAAGGTTACGAACCCGAAGCCGCGCGAGCGCCCCGACTCGCTGTTCTTCATCACCACGCAGTCGATCACGTCACCGTAGCGAGAGAAGTAGCGCTGCAGGTTCTCTTGCGACGTCTCCCATGATAAACCACCGACAAACAGTTTTCTGTAAACCAGTACGTGCAATCATTCATCTAGAACAGCAATTTCCAAAGTTACCCACTTTGGAAGCAGATTATGCAGAATTATTTAGATTGGTTGGTATCTTAGATGTGCAGATAGAATTGTTGGATATAAAGGCAATTTTGTTATTCATTCACACAAAAACTTAATTAATTTAGTGTTTTTTGTTTTTTTTTTTCGCTACTGGGTTTACCTGCAATTAGTAAAATAACTACAAGCATATGAGTCCTATGATAACTTCGCTTTTCAAGTGTATTCCCCAGTGAGAATATCCCCTCATTGTTTTTATATTAATAGGTCTAAATAATGTGCTTCCTTTTAAGCTTGCTCTGATAAGTTCTGTGAATCAGTTCCTAAGACTCATTAGTTGTGTTTTTTTATACTTTTGAGAGTTTTTTGGAATGGAAGCTGGAGATTATCACATACATTATTTTTATTATTAATTTTTGACTGTTTACAATATTTTATTATAACAAAACTATTACTCCTTGAGTAATTTAAAAAAAACCTGATCCAATTGCCTTTAGGATTAAACTTTGTGTAAATAAATTCCTAAATCTAGTTGATTCCTTTCATTGTCATTAGTACCTAATAGTGTTTGTTACATGTATTACTCAAACGCTTAAATCCTTAGCTCATGAACACATTGGAACAACATTAAGTTCTAAGACTCCTAACTTTTGTTTACTTGGCCCTATAGTGGGCATTTAAAAATAGGCTGATGATAGATGAGTAAGATGAGATCAATAATACTCAATCTTTATCAAAACATTTGCTAGTTTTTTCAATCTATTCGGGGAAGTCTGTTTGGTGGTTGATGTAAGGACCAAGCATGATTGTGTGCATAAACTGAAGGTGTGTTTTAGTGTTACACATCAACAAGCATGTCTATCATAATGTCAAACAGACTTTAAAAAGTAGATAAACTATAGGTTCAGTAACCTCTGTAATTAATGACTTTGTAGATTTTAAGTAATCTTTGTACTGTAGGTTCTCTGAAGATCGTTATTTTGATAAGATCTTCACATTACATTTTTATTTTTGACTTTAATCTTGTGTGTGCAATAAAAAATCTATTTAATCTTATCTATCTTCATTCATTTACAAATGAATGGACATGTTTTAAACTACATATTCTAAATTACATTTGTGATGGAAGAGTCAAATGTGTTGGGAGTGTGAAATAGTGACTAATCTTGGTCAAAGCACTAACAAAAATTAAGGTAATGTTGTCTTGCTATAGCAATTATAATAACATTTGATTTCTACAAATGTTAATCAAGTCTCAAAAGTTTCAAGCTTAATTTACCATTCACAACACAAGTCCATCAGACACTATAAGCTTAATTTATTAGTAACTAGCGGACGTCTGCGACTTTGTCCGCGTGGAAATCAATGTAAGCTTTTAACCCCTATTTTCACCACTTAGGGGTTAAATTTTTAAAATTCTTTTCATATTTTTTCATGATCTAAGAACAAATTATTAAAACTGTAACCCTAAAAATGAAGGACTTTACATACAAACTTTTAACCCCTATTTCACCCCCTTCCTTCTATTGTGTAGTAACATAGTGTGTGTAGAACATAACTTCTATTGTGTAGTAATAGTAGTAGTAGTGACAGACAAACAGACAGACAAACAGACTTACTTTCGCATTTATAATATTAGTATAGATTCAATTCCAATTAACAATATGACATACTTTTAACATAGATGCAGTGTCGTCTTACAGAGACTTTACAAGAAAGGCAAGATGCCCCAACAAAAACTCTTCAACGAAATGCATCTTGCCCTTTAGTGTTGGACACATTTATACTTATATTATGTACAGTTTATTGTAGTAAGTAAATATATTTACATTCACATCAGCACTGCACAATTATTTGTATAAAGCTCAGCATTAAACATGTTCCTAGAATTGAACAATAAAGTGACAGAAAAATGCTACGTAATTTGTGCTAGTTTCACTGCTGCCTTGGCTAAATATTTTTTTAGTCACACTCAAAAGAAAATGTGCATGATTGAATTTACTGCAACAAATAACTAGCTAGTTCTAGATGAAATGACACCTAAATTGGTTGACAATTTTTATTGAAGTGACCTACATACCTAGTTAGCGACTATTATCACATTATGTCCAGTATGTAGGGGGCTGAGATAAGAATGTCTTTAAGTTGTCAAGCACAAATACATTTGTAAAATACTTCATATTCTTTAGGTAATCCTTAAAAAATCCAATTTAGAAATGAAGGTAGAAAATGCATGTCATTTCATAACTTGTTTATTTTAAATTATGTATAGTTTTTTTTATAAATTGTTATTCAAAATATATTACCTATAATGTAATTTTTAGGTGTGAAATGATTAGTGATTTATTTGGTTTTCATTTTTAATTTGTTTGTTGGTAAACAGTGCTTTGTGCATTGAGTATGGCTTTAGTAAAGGTGGACCCATGGTATAGAAGAAGATATAACAATCTAATTAGAATAGACCTTTTTTAAGTATGAAAACTTTTCAAAAACGCTTCTAGAATTCAATATCTTTGTTTTGTAACTTTTCAAATTGGTGTTAAAGTCACAAACTAATCAAAATAATGTATTGAACATGATTATGATTTTCCAATTTTCTGTACTGGTGGTGGTAGACACTATCCATAGGCAAACTTTACTTTTAAAAAATTTTACTGGAAATAAATGTAATTCATATGATGTAATGTATATTTAGATATTTAGAAACACTTAGTATGTATGAAACTTATATGAAAATATTATATTTTAACAACAGATGTTAGTCAAAATGCAAATTATGTATGCAATAAGTAATATATGTATGAAACAAGAATGGTATAATATGTATGGTATTTATGTGAATTCTTCCACAAATTACAAATAAACATCTCACAGGTAAATATCAACATTCTATTTACATTTCAATTATTCAATTAATATTGAATTTTATCAAATAACCTTATCTATTTTAGCCAAGCTTTTATATATTTATAGAATTCTAACAAGACATTCACAAATACTTGATTTTTTTGAGATAAGATAATTAAATTGTCATTGAAATTTTTTATCAATATTTTCATAGGTACTCTAAAATAACAATGTGAGTATCTATTTTCCATTTTATTTGAAATTCTATACCCATGTAACATTTAGGCATCTAGAAAGGAGACATGTTCAAAATTTTTTTTTTTCAAAATTGCTCAACAGGTGATGCAAAGTGGAAATTTAAACATTGCAATGAGGCAATCCTACAAATTAAATGCTACACTTTGATATTTTTCCCAAGACCTAGAACTTGAAAGGTGAAAGTGACATTCACTTTGTTGAAAAAAAATGTAACTGGTTATTGGTCATGTTGTCTCATTACTTTGCAACTATTTAAAAATTAGGACTTTTTTGCAATTTTCCCATTGAAAATATAAAATTAAAATCACATTATTTTTTTTCATTACATTTGATAAGATTCAAAGCATGTTAATGAAAAAGGTAAGTTTTAATGTTCCGATTGCGTGAAATGAGTTCAAATATATCGCAGGGTGTCGACGCGTCACCGATAAAGCGCGTGTCACGGAATCCAGCACCTTGAGGTAAATAATACGAAAACAACATGTTGGCGCGATGCGAATTTAGAAAGAAATGCGCCCGACCGACGAAAACTAACAGTATGTAAATGAATCAGCAACTTTTAGCAGACATTCGCTAACGAGATTGAGCTACGCGGCTATACCAACGCTGTTCCATTAACCTCATTAGCAGATCCAACAAATCCTAATTACAATAAGTGACATACGAAATTTGGACTATGTCACCAATGATGCCCCAATAAAATGCTGATAAGAAATAGCCACATTCGTCACAGAAAAAAAGGTTAATTTACGAATTGCGACGTTTCCGCATACCTCAATTTCAGAAGTGATTATATAAACAATTGTATGCAAATCTACGCGGATTTTCACTGTTACTCGCTGAAATATGGCATTCGGTACAATGGGAAAGTAAAGCTGCCATGATCGGTACACGCAACACACGGCAAGGCTTGGGGTCGCTGGCCGCTCGCCGGTAAAAGGCTAATGAAGCGTATGCGAACTGTTAACATATCGATCATTGGACATTATTAAATGATCTTCCAAACAATGCAGAAAAAGAATATATGAAAATCACAGAGCGACGCTTAGCCCTGTCTAAAGCCCCGCTGGCTAATCTTGAAACGCGACACACCAAGCGAACATGCAGTTTGACCTATTATAGTTAGCATGCTCAGGGTGGCCCTGATGTTTATCTATATTACTTTAAATTGTGCTTACCCCTTCTCGTCATCGTCCATGTCTGGATTCATACGCATAACTTATTACTAATTAAAAATAATGGTTGGCACCGGTAAGACACCCAAACCACACAAGCACAGACCCACACGAATGATTATGGCGGACCAACCACATCCGCTTTCTCAAAAAAGTCATGGAAGGAGGAAGTAGTCGAACTACGATCTCAAATTTATTTGTATGTCAATTGTGTATCTAATTTTTTTAGGTGAGATATTAAAAAAAAACACAAAAATTAATCTAAATTATTGAAGTGGACATTTTATTACTAGTATTTTGAATTGATTAAAAAGGAATATAAACATTCCAAGTTTTCATATTTTAACACAAGATGGCAACTAATAAAATGTTGCCAATGTTTATGTATTTCTAATATTTCATACTGGCAGCATAGTCCATACAAAATGATAAATGTAGATTAAAAATTAAGATGATTATCGAATCTCACGATCTCGAATTAAATTATTTTTCTGGTACATATTCCAATATTTATAAATTCTACTTGAAAAATGAAGAACTTTCCGTACAAATTTTCAACTCATATTTCACCCCTTATAGATTTTATTTTCGCAATAAAAAATAACCTTTTTACTACTCTTGCTCAAAAACACTGTCATATTACCACTCCACACCGGGGCTACACAAGCATTTCACCTAGAGGCTGAAATGCTTGTTGGCTAAAGTAATTTTGTTTTTTAATTCTTGTCTGTTACGAGCTTAGACCATTATTTTATTTATTATTAATGGTTTAAGGTGGCATCCGCTTTTCAGATATTTTTTATCAATAATTTTATCTTATCTATCGTAATATATTTTGAATGATAACATTAAACCTAATAGGACACACCGATACTGAAACTATTGAATCTATAATATGTTTAGTTTAGTTTAGATATCGTTACACGTAAACATGTTTTTTTTTGTTTCGTTGTATTTGCCCAATTTACTAATTCAGGTATAAGTTAAGCAGACAATATGGTGTGGGATACTTGTAGCATAGTTTTGCACGGTGGCTCTAATGGATCTTACTTTACGAATGAGATTGTCACAGGTTCTGTGGTTTTAGAGTTGAAGCGAGAGCGTAAGTTAGAACGTAAGTATTAAAGCTTCATGCTAATAATATCAATCTTATTGTTATATTCTGTTGTTGACTGTCTATTGATTTGTAGACTTTATTACATAAAATTTAACATACAATACGTGTTTTCCCAATCTAACTATTTGAAAATTTTCTGTAGGTACACTCCGATCTCCCAACCGATGTCCAATGTCCAACGAATTTTGTATTCGTACAATTCGTAAAATTTTGTAAATTTTGTAATATAAAATGCGGCGTGTTCGTATTATTGTGAAGACTTATTTTTATACCTACCATTTATTACCAGCAATTTTCCTTTTTAGAAATGTTTTTGAACATTAGTGGAAAAGCTAAAGCAATGTGGACAAGGCCTTTAGCAACAGCACCATATGTACAATTTTATTCTCAAACAAAAAAAGTTCTTTACATCTCCCTTACAGTTTTTAGAGAACTACAAGGTAAAACCTCAATCTCATTTTATAATTTTTTGTGTATTGATTTTTGAAATTGGCTAGTGAAAGTGGAGAGGCATCCCTAAAATTATAGTGCAAATATTGGAGTAACAGTTTGATACTTGCTATCATAGTTAATACACTTATTGAATTTTTAGTAACGTTTCACACATAAGTATGCGTTTTTTAACAAATAGTACATTTTTTTTATTTGCTGGGGGATTTCAGTCACACCTTTCAATAGTCAAACTTTGGTGAGTACATAATTATTGAATTTATTTTAGGAAAAACTGTTGGACCTGGTGTAATTAGTTGCCAGTTTGATTTTATGCTACCACCTGATATACCACCAACTTTTAAAGACTCGATCGCTAGAGTACGTTACAAAATAAAATTAAGCAGTAAGAATGTCAGTAAAATGATGTCAACCCAAATGACTAATTTTATTGTGGAAGATCGTCTTAATCTAAATCATATCGAGGAGTATATGGTAATGTTTAATTATATACAAATGAATAATCTGATAGAACAATAGCATTGCTCAATGAAATATGTATAGCTTTATAATACTATTAAAAATATTATACATTTTAGATACCAATGGTTTATGAGTTGGAAAAAACTTTTGGAAAATCTGGAAAATTTTCAATGACTTTCAAAACTTATAGAGCATTCGCACCCACACAGCAAATACCATTTGAAGCTATACTAAATAATGAGAGAAGAGTAAAAGTTAATAAAATTACCGTAACTCTCATTCAAGTATGCGTTTTAATTACATAAATCTTACATAATCTATTTTCATTTTGGCTTAGTTAAATAATAATATGATTGACTTTTATTTCACAGAAAATAGTTTACAACATTACTTCAGGGTCCTACAATACGGATAATATTATTTGTAAAACAAAACATAGTGAAATAATAAGTAAAGCTAGAGAAATTTTTGTGCTTAGCATGGATATTCCTCAAATAATATCTTCTACAACCAATCAAAGTGAACCTATGGTTGATATTTCGTATGTATTACAAGTACGTATGTATCTAATATTTTTTGGAACTTGATTTTATTTTCTGTATTACATATGTAATTTGTTACATTTCAGGTAAAAGTTAACTTTCGATTTCATCTGCCCATTCATATTGATATACCAGTAATAGTTGCGTCTATTCCAGTTACTCACGGTATTTTCTTTAAATAAATAAAGTACATTCTTTTTCAGTTTCTCTTTTAATCATAACTATATTCCCGTATAATATATTGGTTTTATCATGATCAAAATAAAAGACTACTCTTTGAAGAGAACCTTGAAATACAACTATAATAAATAAATTAGCGGCAACATTTAAGCCCAAAACCCCTCTGGTCTATGTCTGCCTTATTTTTTGCATTTTGCATGTATAAGTATAAGTTTTTTGGCTTTTATTAGTGCCAAACCAGCACAATTTACCAATGTTGAGTTTAAAAAGAGGTACGAAGGTAACACTTAAAAAAAATTTAAAGAACATTTTAATCACAGACTAATAGATTTTAATGACTCGTTTGCCTTTGCAACTTTGACATTTGACCTGTGGTTTACGTCTATGACATTTATATAGTGACATTGACAGCATGATGACAGCCGCACGACTGTCAACCTTCTGTGTCAACTGTCAATTTGACGTCTGTGGTTCCAAATTGAAAATTTACTAAAATTTTTGTTCGGAATTCCGACTGCGTTTCCGATTTGTCTTAGCATATTTTGTGGTTTCCTTCGTCTTATTTGATAATTGAAATGATCAAATAACGAATCTGTTTTGTGAATTCTTCTTGTTAAATCGTATTTCAAGTTGTAATGTTTTCGAGTAGAAGGAATCTTTGCAATGTAAATTATACATGTAAATATTAGGTTATGTGTTATCCTCTTTCCTTTGGCCGACAAGAGTAAGTACTAAGTTATTAATTCATTCACCTCAACGATTTGTGATGTAACAAGTTTTCGTAAATTTACAACATCCTTTCTATGTATAGTTCATTAATGTCTTTGGATGAGCGGCAAAAATCTATAGAGAAGTTGATAAAAAGTACTACGTAGGTAGATACGCAATGGCTTTTACCCGGTTTATAAAGTAGCGGTGTGAACTTCTTGATTTTTTATGGATTTGCCCTTCAAATAGGTGTGATCAGTTATAGGTCCTAAAGATAGAAAATCTAAAGATGGAAAAATCAAAAAGTTGTGGTGGTACATCAGCTGTTTCTTATTTATTACTTGATCATTATAAATACATTCTGTATTGTGTTGCTACTTTAGCAAATATACTGAAAAACATTAATACACAACACAAACATTATATTTTGTTATTACTTGTTCAGTATACTGTTTGTTTAAGGTGGTATGCACTTTATAAACAGTAACTATAGTAAACTAAGCCTAATTGAAACTGACTTTTATACATTCAAAAAAGCAATGCCTACCCTGTGAACACAAAAATCTGTATTAAAAAGAAATTTTCCAGTTTGCATTATTTGTATATCTAGTCGCTACCCTAATTAAAAACCTTATGTGTGGCACTGGTACTGAAGAACAATGTAATTATTTAAAACTGAGTTAAGTTCTTGAATCATTGTTAGGTTGGATAAGATGTACAATGCCCTTCCAGCATATCTTTTATGCAACACCTCTAATACATCTATGAGTCAAGAGTATATGCGCCTTCTATGCAAGCTTGTACACCATAGGCCACATCATTACATTATATCAGATGCAACTGGAGTCAAGTGTATTATACTTAGATTAAAATGCTGATATATCATTTAAGCCTTGTGTACACATTTTAGTTGACATTTGCTATGATACTTATGTTCTGCAATTTATGCAAGGTATTCTGTGTTATGATAAGTATCATTATCAGATAGGGCCAGGCTTTTCCTCTGTATAGGAGGGGATTTGGAATTAAGACATGTACAGATAATGCTGCAATATGTGTTAAGAGTAGGTAGATAGATAATGTTTGACTTTGTACCAATCACTATCAGACATTATAATGTCAGGGAAACGAAGCCTCACATACCCTCAAAACAGAGGTCTACCAACTGTCTCATCCGGGCTAATACTGAGAATTTCATAGAAGAACTTAAACATTCTGACTTACTCTATATGTGTATAGTGTATAAAGTGTATTTTTAGAATTAGCAATGAATTTATAATATGATCAGCTTAGGTCTTATAATTTATATATATTTATACCTTGAATACAAAATGTGAATTGTAAGTTTATTGATGACCCTTGGTCCAAATGATATGCTCATAATGCATGGATGGCCTGAAAAGAAAACACTCTACTTAATGATTTGCTATTTTCATAATTTTGCCTGACTTGCTATGAATGTCATATACACTATGTTAGAACATTATTAATATTAGAAGTTATTTATTAAGACCTCTGGCACATTTGGGTAGTGCTGTAGTTCCAAACAGTGAGGTCCTGGGTTAGGATTTTATAATTTCTTAATAGGTTTAGGTCTGGTTCGGTGGTAGACATGGGATGTGGCTATTTACCTCCCTATCAACAAAGACTTACTGCCAAGCAATTTAGCTTTGGATTGTGGTGTTTGGAAGTCCATACAAAAGGCCTATGTCTTGCGATGGACATCTATCGGCTGATATTATGATGATGAGGGTAACAAGCAGCTCAACAAATCAACAATTGTTATGTCATTCTTGATTGTTTGAGCATATAAAAATATTCTTTAAGATATTTAAATTATGATTGGCATATCCAGATTGCAACAGGAAAGGATGATGCTAACTCACTAGCCTTTTTTGATATTAGATAAACCAAAATGGATCCTAACATCTATGCCTTAGTGTTAGACACACTAAACAGGGCCACTAGTCAAGACACAGAGGTCCTGAAACCAGCCGAGAAGAAACTCCAGGAATGGGAGATTGAACCTGGATTTTATTCAGTTTTACTGGTAATAATTTTAGATAATGGTTTTTTTAGCTTATTAATTAATAATTTTTAGCTATATTTTCTCTCTAATTTGTCAAACTGGAAAGCTAGTATGTTATTGAGTTAAAACATATTGTATTTCCATTTTGCAGCTGTCATTTGTCCATTATTTAATACAAGCTACACTATGATTTAAACCAACTATAGTTTCAAATCATATAGTATCAAAATGTGGTTGTGATAAAATGTTATTAAGACTTACCATTGTGGTTTGATTTTAAATGGTTCTGGTTATATAAATAAAATTTGCAAATTGATTGAATACCTTGATTCTTTTCTAGAATGTTCTATCAAATCATTCTATTGATGTGAACGTCCGATGGCTGGCTGTGATGTGTTTCAAGAACGGAGTGGACAGATACTGGCGAAGGAATGCACCTAATGCAATCACAGAAGAAGAGAAACAGAAGCTCAGGCAGGGGTTGTTGACTACGCCGATTTTAAGCGAGCCTGTGTCACAGATCGCGACACAACAAGCTGTCTTGATCGCTAAGATTGCAAGGTAATTATAATTACTACTTTATTTTTAAACAAACTTCAAAACAGAAACAAGCAAAACAAAACATTTTAATAATAATTTTACTCCATATGACGATAAAGAATTTTGGTCTGGGCCTCTAGGGAAGTTACATATAGATACTCTTACTACAAACGCTAAAGCTTCGATAACCATTCATTCAAAAATATATGGGAATGATATTCGTTATAACAAACATAACGTGAAAATTCGAACATGTCATTCATGTATATTTTTAAATGTAAGCGTTAGCGTTTGTAGAAAAATAATCAATGTGTAACGTTGGCTAGAGAATCTGAGGTGGATTAGCTAATTCGTCGGAATTTCGCAAAAAAGAAAAATTTCACATTGCTAAAGGCTGTGACTTTACGGCGGCAATTTTCTCACGGATGGAAGTAATTGGCGTCTGATAGTACTATTATAGTGCAAGTTAACAGTTAACACGTTCATTGCCACACCACGCGACGTCGTGTGAAGCGGCCTTTTACGCTTTAGCTGGTAACGCGAGATCGCGTGGGGTCCCTGAAAATCATGTACGAGCTATAGAAAATCAGTCTTTTACGTAATTCCAAGGTTTTGGCTTGGGAATGATGGCAGTGTTAAGGACGTCCTTAACATTATACCCATCGGTCATAAGTTCGAAGTTCTGTTCGAGGATTTTCTCACTACCACAGATATTCGTCTCTCATTTACAATAAACTTCCATAGAGTAACACCTGCTTGTATTCACAGGTCTGATTGTCCAACAAACTGGCCCACTCTGATCCCAGATGTGATAGGCGCCATGAAGGCGCCTCAAGCGCTGATGCAGCATCGCTCCCTGCTGATATTCCATCATGTTGTTAAAGCGTTGGCATCAAAACGCTTGCTTGCTGACCGACGGTCTTTCCTAGTATGTTTTTTTTAGTTCTTAAGTGATAATTTTCATTATTATTTTTTTTAATCCTTAGTTAGCCCTAGACTACAATCTCACCTGATGGTAAGTGATGATACAATCTAAGATGGAAGCTGGCTAACTTGTTAGGAAGATGATGAAAATCCACACTCGGTTTCTGCACGGCATTTCACTTTGAAGGCGGTGCCAACACAGTGGTGCATTAACTAATCATAAACTTTTAGGATTTAAAGACAGTTCTTTCTCGTAGTTCTTTCAGAAACGGCTTTAATTAATACGTCACTGGCTTGGCACCGTCTTCAAAGTGGTAGAAATTAGAAGGTAGCACATATGATGTTATTTTTCGCTTTTTAGTTTATTTTTGTTATTTTGAAGTTGGTTCAATTTTTTGTTAAAAGATTTTATTGTTAATAAGATTTTTAGATACCCCTTTTTCATAAAGTCTGTTAATAAAATATGTTTTTGTTGAAGGAATTAACAAACTCGATATACCCTTTCGTGTTAAACCTATGGCATGAGAATACAGAGCGGTTCCTGCGTCACATACAAGAGGGCGCTACAACTGAGATGATCACGGAGAACTTGGAGAAAGCGCTATTGTGTCTCAGAATATTGAGGAAACTGACAGTGTTTGGTTTCAAGAAACCGTACGAGTGTCAAGATGCGGTTGCTTTCCTTAATGTTGTGTTCGACAGAGCAAAGACCAGTCTGGAGTGCAGTAAGTATGTTTTACTAACGATGGTATTATAGTATGAGATCCGGTATAAGGAATATATACCCTGTGTATATATCATCTGTTTTTTAGAATACTAAAAATTTACTTTTAAATTTTGTATGAAAATGAGATTGGCCGCAATTTAATTAGGTAACCTATTTGTAATCTGTCACAGTAAATATTATCTATCATTTATTTCTTATCATTAATAACAGAAGAGAAGTATATCGATCAGTCTTATGTGTAGTCATGAAGCTTGGCTTCGAAATTTTTCAAAATTAGTACCCAAGTATAATGGGTAGTGTACAAGTCTCTCTAAAGACAGGCGTCCACAGATCCGCATCGTACGAATCGAGACGCATCGCATCAAACGGATTTTTAATATTACGATAGATAAAATCCGTTCGATGCGATCCGTACGATGCGGATCAGTGGACGCATTTGTGTGACTTTCTATACAAAAAATACTAAAATTCGTTTGAGGTGATGCCTGCCATAAAATTACCATTACAATGTATGACATTATCAGTAAACATCTACTACTACTAGAAATAAATGTAACAAAAAAAATTATTTCACAGGGAAACTACTCAAAGGTCGTGGAATATATCCCCTGGAGTTGTGTGAGAAATTCATAATTCATCTCACCAAAGTTGCCCTCGGAGTGCTGAGTTCCCACCCCATCTCATACGTGCCTCTCATCCGACCCTCGCTTGAGTTCACCCTGTACTACTGCTTCACTGAACAAGGGATGCTCCTCACGTACGAGAGGTTCACTATACAGTGTCTGAACATTGTGAAAGGGATATTGCAGTGTGCGGTGTTCAAAGTGCCGCAGGGTAATCAAGTTAAGGAACCTTGTGAGTATTGTTTATCTAGTATTTTTCAAAGATGAGAGACGTGATAGCATAGTGGATATGACCTCTGCCTTCGATTCTAGAGGGTGCAGGTTCGAGAACCGGGGCATGCACCTCCAACTTTTCATATGTACATTTTAAGAAATGAAATATCACGTGTCTTAAACGGTGAAGGAAAACATCGTGAGGAAATCTGCATACCAGAGAATTTTCTTAATTCTCTATGTGTGTGAAGTCTGCAAATCCGCATTGGGCCAGCGTTGTGGACTATTGGCCTAACCCCTGTCATTCTGAGGGGAGACTCGAGCTCAGCAGTGAGCCGAATATGGGTTGATAATGATACAAACCCTGTTCAACAGTGAGTGTGCAAGCGCAACAGATAAAGTCGGAAGTGCTTGACGCGAACACCGTGTGCCACATGTGCCGGCACCTGGTCACGCACTACTTCCTGCTGAGCGCCGACGACCTGGCGCTGTGGGACGCGGAGCCCGAGAGCTTCGCCACCGACGAGGCAGGCGAATCCTGGAAATATAGCTTGAGGGTGAGCTTTTCAATGTGTATTGATGCTAAATTATTTTAAAACTATTTTTTTGTTCCCTTTCCTTTGTCTATCGGAGATCAGTCTTTGGACCATAATCCGATCAAATGACTGCTCACTCCACTTCACCCCACTCCACTCCACTCCACCCCACTCCACTCCACTCCACTCCACTCCATTCCAATCCGCTCCGCTCTGCTCCACTACACTCCACTCCACTCCGAATATAGGTTTACTAGCAGACGACGCGCGGTTTTACCCGTGTGATTTCCTTTCCTGTAGGAAAACGGAGATAATATATAGCCTATAGTCTTCCTCGATAAATCTATCTAACACTGAAAGAATTTTTCAAATCAGACCAGTAGTTCCTGAGATACGCGTTCAATCAAACAGACAAACTCTTCAGCTATATATTATATATTAGAATAGATAATGATGATGACTTTTCGCTTTTATGTGCTTTTATGTAGTGTAATTAGTAATCAAAATCAATTTTGATGGAACTGTTACTTGTTTAAGTATAAAACAATTTTCACCCAATAAACAGATGAGTGAAGGTCGTTTCTATGACGGATCTTTTTTTTTTTTTATTCTTCATGAGTTAACCCTTGACTACAAATTACAATCTCACCTGATGGTAAGTGAGGATGCAGTCTAAGATGGAAGCGGGCTAACTTGTTAGGAGGAGGATGAAAATCCACACTCCTTTTGGTTTCTACACGGCATCGTACCGGAACGCTAAATCGCTTGGCGGTACGCCTTTGTCGGTAGGGTGGTAACTAGCCACGGCCAAAGCCTCCCACCAGCCAGACCTGGACCAATTAAGAAAACCTCAATCGGCCCAGCCGGGGATCGAACCCAGGACCTCCGTCTTGTAAATCCACCGCGCATACCACTGCGCCACGGAGGCCGTCGAACGTCAATCGATCTTCTACTATTACGGAATATATATATTTAAATCTATTGTTATTGATCATACAGCCATGCACAGAAGCCGTATTCATGGAGCTGTTCCACGAGTACCGTCCGGTGCTGGCGCCCGAGCTGGTGCGACTGCTGGCGTCGCTGCAAGAGAGCCAGGTGTCGCCGGACGACTTGCCCGCCATTTTGAAAAAAGACGCCATCTATAATGCCGTTGGACTCGCCGCCTTCGACTTGTATGATGATGTGAGTGATATATAATCTGGCACGTTCGTTGATGACACTCCCATGATATGCGGGCGACGGGGGGAAAACTGCTCGGGTGTGATATCGTGTGTGCGGGGAAGTGAGGTGCATCATTCGTGGGGTTTTCATTCATCGTTACACGCCCCCCGGCCCGCGCGGACCATCGGATGTTACGAACGAAGTTGCCAAGCTATAGTCGGATGCACTCTTTTTGACGTTTCCGGACATCGTGCGATAGGCTGAGCGATACAAGATTTTAGGTGTCCAATTATAGAAGGACCAGTATCGCAACCAAATTCACGATCAAAATTGTCATTTTTTTTTTTAAAACGAGCTTAGATTAGCTTAGATTAGCTTAGATCATTACATTCATCATTATCAACCAATAATCGGCTCACAGCTGAGCTCGAGTCTCCTCTGAGAATGAGAGAGGTTAGGCCTATGGACCACCACGCTGGCCTAATGTGATTGGCAGACTTCACACACGCAGAGAATTAAGAAAATTCTCTGGTATGCAGGTTTCCTCACGATGTTTTTTCTTTATATATTATAAACTAAATTAGATTGGTTAGGCTTAATTTCAACATGTATTTTGTAGAATAATAAATAAATAAATAAAAATAAAATAGACGACCTTATGAAAGCACAGAACCTTCATCCCTAAAAGAAACTGCTGTTCATTAGGATACATAGGATAGGATTAATTATTTGATAAAATCTATAATACTGCGTGCGGAGTCACTGCTTTTGCAAAGGCATTCGAACTATTCTTATAATTTTGTTTACTCTGAAAGAAAAGAGTTTAAGTCATATTTATCATAATATATCAATTAATACATATATCGGTTAATATAAATATAAAATAGTTTAGTTATAGGTATATTATAATGAGAGCCTTACTGTTGTTTCAGGTTGATTTTGACGAGTGGTTTACAAACGTCTTGAGTCAAGAGATTAAAATTAAAGATAATAACTACAGAATAATCCGCAGAAGAGTTTGCCAACTTATGGGTAAGTTGCTAATTAAACAATACAATTTTTATACATACAATGAATAAAAATATTAATTTTGTATGTATTTAATATTTGTTATATATTTCAGGTCAGTGGTGTTGCGTAAGAGCATCCCAGGCTATTAGGCCAGCAATGTACTCTTGCCTATTGGAAGCACTCACGAGGTCTGGCGAAGACCTCGCCGTGAAGTTAGCCGCTGCAGAAGCTTTGCGAAGCACTATGGACGACTTCAGTTTCGATGTGGAACAGTTCGAGCCTTTTGTTCCACATGCACTATCTGCTTTGTATGATCTCCTGGTAGGTTTACTACTTTACTGGTATCTTTATGTATTGCTCCTCTCAATCATTAATGTACCATAATTCATCTAAATTGGTTGAGCGATTTAGCGTACTTTCCAGTTTATAATATTAAGTGTGGATTATTGATTCAAAGGAATATATATATGTTGCAAAAAATTTTGATTTACAAATATCTAAGCCATTTTGTACATTTTGCGAGTTGCGTACGTTTTTTAGTCATCATCATAATATCAGCCGATAGATGTTCACTGCAGGATAGGCTTTTGTAACTTCCAAACATCAAGATCTTGAGCCGCCTGCATCTACCTGGTGGGGGGGTCAACCAACACTGCACTTTCCAGTGCGGGGTCGCCATTCCAGCACCTTGGGATCCCAACGGCCATGGGGCTTTGAAATGATAATAATAATAGTTTCTAACTGTGATTAATTGAAATTATCAGGTCGAGTGTACAGAATGCGAGACAAAAATGCACGTACTGCACGTGGTGTCCTACGTGACGGACCGCTGCAAGTGGGTGGTGGCGCGCGCCGGGGGCGAAGGCGCGAATGCGCTGTTCGCCGCACTACCCGCGCTAGCGCTGCATGCTGCCCATCATCACATGCTGCGAGCTGCTGCGCTCGCTGCGTTGGTGCATCTTGTTAAGGTTTGTACTGTTGCTGTGCTATGTGCTCCTGGTACTTTCATTGAGCACTGTTCGCCACACTACATGCGCTAGCGCTGCACGCCGCGCACCATCATATTATGCTGCGAGCAGCTGCGCTTGCTTCGTCGCATCTTGTTAATGTTTGCACTGTTTCCTGTGCTATGAGGTCCTGGTACTTTAATTTAACTCTCGCAGCTGTTTTGATAACCTTCTTTGGCGCAGTTGATGCTGTGGTCCTGATGGTCTGGTTATAGGCATCAGCCATTGTGATATTTCAAAGACTATATATAAGTTTTATTTAATTTTTTTTATTTTCGATTACGTATACTCCATCTTAGGGAACCAGTACAAGTTTCATAAACATCGGTTCAGTTTTGAAATTAATTTAATTTTTAAAGTAATAACTTCTTATGAGAGGGTAACCCGTGTAAACCCATACCCCTTAACGTAACGCGTTACGGCGACATTCTGTCTGGTTTCAATTTCTCACTCATACTGCAGCAGATTTATGTTATCACTTCTGTCGAGCGACCCGAGACGCACACATTCCTTTTTTTAAATCACGAATGTATATATTTTTAAAGTCGAATATTGTCAACGATATTTTATACTATAGATATATACGTGCCTACAAAATTACCACAAAAAGTGACACGAATTTAGCTACTCCCCTGAGCGCACATATGCACAATTTTGTGTTTACTTACATTATATATCTAAGTATATATAGTTTTTCCACTTCTTGAACACACAACTCGACATTATAGACAATATTTAGGTATTGTTTGTTTAAATAACTTTTGTTGTTTATAAAGCGACTAAATGCACATTTGACCACCTCAGTTTTGATCTCTAGTATAAAATATTGTTGGATATTGTACTTTAAATTTATTCAAACCACAGTTTACATAGCATGATCTCCTGGTAGTTATGTTAGGGAATACGTTCAACATTAATATACTTATTATATTGTACGCCGTACAAGTAGGTGCGAGAGGATTACCAGCAAAATCTCTCTATAACTTGCTTAAAGACCTTGGCCTCTCTAGAAGTGCAGCTAGTTCTATATTAGAACGAGTATCCAAAGCTGCTCTAATAGGATCTTACCAAATTTGGATAGGCAGGGAGAACAACACAATTAGAGAACGGGGAGTGTTGATCAATCGTCAAGGAATTCCATAACCCTACATCCTGTAGTCACAAGTTCAGGGCTCTCGGAGTTTTTCTCTACCACGCGAGGGACCCGGCACCCGCACGGTGAATCCATGGAATGCTAAGATTTTTTAGTTTGTCTCAATTTCAGGCCCTCGGACAGTGCGCGCCGAACGTTCGTCCGTGGGTCCTCAACGTTATAAACGAGTCAACGAAACTCAGCGAACCAGCCCATGTGTATCTACTAGAAGACGCTCTGGAACTGTGGCTCGCTATAATAGAGACGTCGCCTACCGCAGACCCTGCCTTACTTCAGTTAGCTCATAATCTATACCCCATATTAGGTAAGTGAGTACTTAGCAAACTATTTTTATCTTATGAATTTTGAAAATATTTCTGTCCTTTGTCATCTTATTACGCCAACAATACACATTGCTTGCCATTAAAATTAATTGACAATAGAAAATGTTCTGAAAAAAAACTTATTTTTAACAAACTTTAAATCGCTTACTAATGGGGATGATGACTAGGTTTGAATATATTGATTTTTATGATACATTCGGGTAAATAGGGTCAATGTTAACTAATTTATTCATAAAAAGCAAAGATTGTCTGGATATTTGCAAAATAAATGAGATTATAAAATTTCAAAAACTACTAAAATTTTTTTATCGTAATTAGATGAAAATTCGTACAGTTTTAGCTTCCTTACATTAAGTGTGACATTTTTTAATATATGAACTATAAAGATAAACGCACAAATAACAAAGATATTAGTAATTTTGTTTGAACGCGCATACAAATCTAACGATCATTACATTGCCTATGACGTCATTTTTTCGAGCCATTTTGTATGGGGCGTTTTTCAGGGATCCGCGGCAGCGCCGCAAATCTGACTCTTTAAATCCCTGTAGCTCCGAAAGTAATGATCGCAGATACCCTGTTACTTTTACAAAATTGCTTTACTATTAGTATACTCTTAATTTATATACAATTTAAAAAACTGTCATCATCCCTATTCATGTCGTTTAAGATGTTTTTATATTTAAACTAGTAGACATTCGTGACTTTGCCCGCATGGTGTCCGTCTATGCAAACGGAATGTCCCAATGCAATGTTTCCCAACACTTACAACAACTATATCATCACATTTTAACCACTTTACACAAAACTTACACAAATTACATACCTAAACCTCTCGTATTGTTAAAAAAACCGTATAAAAATCCGTTAAGTATTTTAGAGTTTGTCGGAAACAGACAAACAATTGTTGTTTTGCCGAATCTGTATTTAAAAAAGGTGATGGTAAAAAAATTAAAATTTAGGGTTACTTTACTTCTACCCTACCCTCACCCTACCCTACTCTTATCATAGCTCTACCCCTAAGCTATCCTATCTTTCAAGTAGCATCAAACTTCACACACACACACACACAGTGTGCTTATTTGATTTAAATTGTTCAAGTAGTTTCTGACATTGGGGACAAACAACGTGATACATAATTATTTTTCATATATTAAGATAAAGATGTGTAGTTTATAGTAGGGGAGCCGAAGAGGAGAGTTAATTTTTTAATAAAATAATCGCTCATGTTTTCTGATGATTTCAGTAAGCCGAATAAATTGTCTTTAAAGACTGTAGTTTTTTCCCCACCGCTAATAGGGAAAAAAGTATTCTTTCTGTCATCTAATCTATCAAATGTAATCGATTCCATTGTCGCTTTAGTAACTGCAAATTTAGTATCCCGGGCACCCTCACTATTACATGTACATTCTAGGTTATATTCCTTTGTAGAACCATCGACGGAACATCTTCGAGTCGTAGTATACATAATGCAGGCGTACGCATTGTTGTGTCCCGAGGAGTTCTTCAGTGGGGCGGGCGCCAAGTGTATGACAGTTTTGGATGACATGCTCAGCGACCTGCGAACCGATGCCGTCATCACGGTGTTGAAGATGGCAGAAATATGCATAAGTGCCAACTTTCCTGAGAGGAACCGGTTTTTGGGTGTCAAGGTCATTTGGCCGACTCTGATCAGGGTAATACAGTAAGTGTTTCAGTATAATATTTTTGGATAAGTTTTTGTATTGTGCTACAACAGATCTTAATTGTTTTTTAAATAAGTCTTTTAAACTATAACTGTCTTGCAAGTAAGTTAAGTAATGTACTTTATACCGCTAAAGTTAAAAAACAATATTTTAGGATAATCCACTTCCGCGTCCACTCATTGACAGAAATAAAATTCCTAAAATTCGTAGATATGAATAAAATCAAAGATCATGTTATTTTATGTCTCTTTTTAGGGTTCCGAACGTACGTAGTACAAAAACGGACACCTTATGCACTCACTCGTGCACATTTTAATGTCTGTCTGTTTTTTTGTTATAAAAAGACGAAGCCTAGGTTTCATGACGGATTCCATCCTGGAGATCCTCGTAATCTTTGTTATAAAAAACCACCTCATGAATAAAATCCAAAATTATTGGTATTGTCGGAGATGGGTTGACTTCATAAGCGGATTTAAAGGGCAAAATACATTATTGAATGAAAGTCTATCGGGACTTACAATTCCCACCAAAAACGTTACCAATAAATCCTTGAATGGCACAGAATAACCATGCGTCCTGGAGTTGTGATCGATGGATGGATGTAGGTTTAAGGACGACCTTTAAAACCAGTCAACACTCCCCTTTTTCTTTTAAGTCATTCTCCCCGCCCAGCCATACCACATGATTCCACCAGAACAGCCCTGCCCCTGTAGCCAAGTGGTGCCACGTCGATTCTCTTTCTACGATCGCAAACGCTTCGAAAACTTGAAAAATCTATGGGAATGACATCTGCAATCGACATGTCATGTGATCAAGATCAGTCCTTCCCATACATTTTTCTAGTTTTCGAAGCGTTAATAAACAGTACTCCTCGAGTATGGCTTTAGTATAGTCATGATCCCCATTGTTTCCAGTTGTCTCCTAAAATGCGACGACTTACCAATGGTGCTGTCAGTGCAGCTGTGCCTACTGTCGCGCGTGATCATGCTCTCGACGGAGCTGTTCTACAAGGCGGTGGCGGAGGCGGCGGCCGGCGAGCCCGACTGCGACTCGGACCCCGCCAAAGTGCTGAATAGACTATTGCATGTTTGGACTGAGAAGATGAACCTAGTTACTCAGGTCGAGAGGTGGAAGGTTATTGGTGAGTTCCTACTTTGTTTGTTTTAATGTTCCTTAGATATATGCTAAGGGATTACGAGGTTTTTTTGCCTACTGATCATTTTCCCTTTCGTGTCATTGCGACGAAAGAGAACTATAACGTCACTGCGGCTCGGTCCCTACCAAACTGCTAAATAGACTGCATGTTTGGACTGAGAAGATGAACCTAGTTACACAGGTCGAGAGGTGGAAGGTTATTGGTAAGTTGCTTTGATTTTTTTTTAGTCTCCGCGTCGTGTTCCTCATTACTGAGGGTCGTGACCCCTATCACACATTCACGACTTTTTCCCGCACGATGTCGCGCCATGCGGCTCGGCTGTTTGCGACTTGTGACTTCGTGTACTTTTGTATTGAGAGCGGTGCCAATTTGATTTGACTCCGTCCTCGAGGTCTCTTCCCTTCCACTTTGCTAGTGATGACAAGTTTCTCTAAGTTATCTCCTCTCCTGGTAGTGTGACCGAAGTACTAGAGGTTCCTCTGAAGACAGGTGGTGGAAAGTCTTTTTTATTATGTTGAGCTGTTTCAACACTGATGCATTTTTAATAATCCTTAGATATATGCTAAGAGGTAATTTTGCCTACTGATCGTTCTCCCTTTCGTTTCATTCATTGCAACGAAAGATAACTATAACGTAATTGCGCCTCGGTCCCTGCCAAAATGCATGTTTGGACTGAGAAGATTATTTTAGTTGTACAGGTCGAGAGGTGAAAGGTTATTGATGAGTTCTTGCTTTGTTTTTACAGTAGGCCCCGTCAAAAGATTACGAGGTAATTTTGTCTAAAGATCATTTTCTCTGTCGACTCATTGCAATGAAAGAGAGACAGTTCCACTTGACAGAGCCATCCCATCTCCAAACATTCCATTAGTTTTCTCCAGTTCACCCCACTATTTTTGCTCTGTCTATGGGACTAATGGGAACAATAAAAGGGAAACGGGGTAAATCTCCAACCTGATGGTCAAATGAAAAAGACAACATAAAATTTACTAAATTTTTGTAACATTATTGCCATGATTAACTTTTGTAAATATTGTTTTGATTCAATACATTTGTCAAGACAACTTAATTAACAAATCAAACTGTAATCATAATAAGACCCTAGAATGGCAGGGAATAACCTTGAGTGGAGTTTCACTTCACGCACTTAACTTACGTAAACGTCGTGTGTAGGGTTAAGGGGCCCCTTGACAGATAACAAACACTCCCCTTTTCCACTCAAGTCACAGCCTATCCCAAAAACACCAATGAAGGATTATCCAACAAAAGGTGAGGACGGATCGAACGCCACGACAAGAATGAGCTAGACCGTACAGTAAGCGACTTATATCGCCAGTCGTGCCCGCCTGATGGCTACCCCTTTCAAACTCCCCACTCGTCATGACGTCATATCCGTCTCAGACTGTACTGTACTGTTTGTTATTTTGTCATATGTTTTTCTAATTTTAATAATATAATACCAGGAAATTATCATGAAGCGTATTTCAGGTCTGGGGCTGGCAGCGTTGTTGACAACTCAGAATGCGACGGTGTTGGAGCGGTTCCCAGCTATCATGCTCAACTTGTCCGAAGTACTCAACGACTTAATGAAAATGGAAGTTTCTGGAAATTACATTGAGTGAGTTTCTTTTAATTTGTACTAGGACTATATGATCGAAGTTTTGATGCCTTTTCATGTTGTTGCGGTATTTAATCACTAATCCTTATTTGATAAGAGCGGACACACGCAACTTCGTGAAAGTCAGTTCTTCACAAATCCCGCGAATGGATTTTTCTGGGATAAAAAAGTAGCCTATATGTTGCTCAATTATTTCATCTATATGCCAGTGCAAGTCCCATTAAAATCGATTCAGCCGATTAGCCTCGACAAACAGCCATACGAAAATTTAAAAACGTCTAGTTTGTTATTTAGTATCGTGTGAATAAGCACATGAGAAAGCAGAGTTATTTTTTAACTCTAGTCTATACTTCTATACTATTGTTATAAAGAGGAAAAATTTGGTTGTTTGTTTGTATGTTTGTTTGCATTGTATAGGCTCCGGAAGTGTTAAACCATTTTAAAATTCTTGCACTGCTGGGAAGCTACACTGGCGGCGGCGTTGAAGGTGTCGAAGGTATCTTAAAGTAAAGGATAGATAAACATTGTAGTTGCTGTTGTTGTTTATAGTGCCCTAGTATCTCCACCGGGGTCGCGACCGGCGTCCCCGCTGGAGGGGCGCGGGGGTGCGGCGCGGTGGGGCGGCGGCGTCGAGGGCGCCGCGGGGGAGGAGGGCGCGGTCACCGCACACGAGCTACGTCGCAGACAGCTCGCGGCTGCTCATCCGGCCAGAACTCTTGATCTGAGAGCTGTGACTCATCACCAGGTGCGTTGGAAATGTTACTTTTAGCTTCTTATGTTATCCTAGTACATTTTAAAATTGAGTCATATCAGATTTTTTGCTTTAGAATAATCTAATTGCTGTAATAAACCCACAGTTTTCCCCGCGTGTTTCCCGTTCCCGTACGAATACGGGGATAATATATACCTTATATAGCCTTCCTCGATAAATGGGCTATCTAAAACTGAATTTTTTCATATCCAACCAGATATGGCGTTCCTGAGATTAGCGCGTTCAGTAAAACAAACAAACTCTTCAGCTTTTTAATAATAGTATAGGTTTACGATCGATCCCTAATGAACAATTTAAACCGTTTTTAAAAAAGGGTCAACTACCTATTAGTCTATTACCAAGACGCCTTATTGCCATTTTTCTTGTAATAGGTACATTTTTTTTTATTGTGTAAAACGTGTAGGTAAAGAGAAAATGATAAAAATAATTAAATATTATTTTTTATTGCAGTTAGAAACACTGAAAGGCCAGGTGGGACCCGAAACGTTCGATAGACTACTACAATCAACCGACAAGGATACCTTACAGCAAATCAGAGAGTACATACCTCTTTGAACGAATACCTATTTATGTTTAATTCAAATTACGCGTAATATGTTACATTTCAGAAAACTATAAACTGCAAAACTGTAATAAGCATTTAATATGTACCCATCTGAATTGTTTTTACCTACCACATTAACACATTCATACAATCGTACATTGTGCATTGACCTCTTATAATAAAAGGATGTACAATCATATAGAAAATTTCACTTAAAAACTGGCCAATTTTGCTTTGACAGTTTTAGAATTATTGGTAAAAAAAATTATACCTAAAGGCCTTTGAATATAGTCCAATATTCAATAAAATCTCAAATTCAGAGCAAATTCAACTTTAAGGATTCACTTTAAGGTTGAATTTGTAAATGCGACTAACTGAATTGAGTGCCAAGAAGTTGTGTTTGGCACTCATTGAGTGGGGATGTTTTTTGGTCGCTGATTGTGCATCCACTTTTTGATGATGATGATGATCCACTTTTTAATAGGAGATCGATGACATTGTGCTTGTAAAGGGATTGCATTCCCCTTTTTATTGTGACGTCATTTCATGGTCACCATATTTCGTTGACAGAATGTGTGTGAACATTGAGTTTGTCAGATAAATATAGTTTACATAAACGATTTACAAAGAAAGTGAATGAATGTAAAGATAATTGATTTTAATATTTAAACTATTAAAATATATGTATAGCTGATGACTGTTGATAGTGTGGCAAATATATGAAATCTTTCGCAATAAATATATAAAAATCAATCTGTAGTTCATTTTAATCACATAAATAAATAAATATAAAAAAAAGTAATTTAATTCTAAAACCTTTGTTTCGGGCGGTTGCCCATTGCACAACTAACCAATCTATTGTCGATACAATGGACTACATATTTAGAAATGTATACGAGATAATTAAACATTTTTTATATATAAATATATATTTAATATTACACCAAATGTAATAATAACAATAGGAGTATTAAAATGTTTTTTTTAAACAACACAGAAATATAACACTTAAATAATATGTGATAAACTTAATATTTCCTATGACATAGCTTTAAATCTAAGGTGACTTTCTGTAAATGGCATAATAATAATAAAACATTTTGTTTTTATATAAAAAACAACATTCACTGTGTTTATGGTAAAAGTAGGTTGAAAAAAGTTTTTAAAGTAGTTGTCAAAATCTTCGTTTTAAAGATTTTTAGAAGCAATTTCAAGTTAAGCCTTAAAGCTTAAAAAACTTTTTGGGTGTATGTAATGTATGATATATTACTATATACTGCATGAATATGCTTAATATTTTTTATCGCTTAAATTAGGCTTTTTAATTGTTAAGGGCATTCACATTGACACGTTTAGACGCTCGGGTGTGTTTAATTATACGCCGTGCGGTTAAACTTGTCAGTGTGAACCAAGAGTTAGCTGTTTACTAGATATCTGTCAAGTTAGGTTACATTCGGATATATATTGTTTTGTCCTAATCTATTTTATACTATTAGATATGTCACTAGCGCGTCAAAATTGAGGCGAACAAAGGTGGCTGGCTATAGCTTGGCAAATTCGTTCGTAACACTCCCGATGCTCCGCGCGCACGACTTCATACCCGCGCAGTCCTTTCTCCCGTCGCCCGCATATCATGGGAGTGTCATCAACGAATTTGCCAAGCTATAATCGTCTCCATTTCATTTGGTCGCGTGAACGAAACGGCCAACGAAAGTTATTTAAACAAATAATACTTTTATATGTATTGTCTACAATGGCAATTTGTGTGTTCAGGATGTGTAAAAACAAACAGCGGAAGCTTCACGCAGTAACACACAATTTTGTGCATAGCTAAATTCGGATAATTTTTTGCGGTGATTTTTTAGGCACGTAACATATCTAATAGTACAATATATCGTTGGTCCTAATGATATAATATCGGAGGTTCCCCGATTACCTATAGGGTACTTTATAACATTACCACACTGGCTGACAATTAACATGTAATGTAATGATTTACGATTTCTATGGCGCATTTATGTCAGCTTTGCTTAAAAATATATCCATTGGACGCGTACGTACTTATACAGACTGCAAGCTTAGGCTGCGTGTCTACCAGAGGGGAGCGAGTGAGCGTAGCGGAGAAACGCGGATAATGCGGAGCGGAGTTGCTTACTGTGTCTGTCCACCGGAGCGAGGCGAGGTTGCGGAGTTGCAGATTATGATAAATAAATAAATGTTAAAATTAATTTATTTAACCCCGCTCCATTTCCACGCTCTGCTTACCGATTTTTATATTAAGACTAGCAGAGATTTTGTGCAATCCTATTTCTCCCTTTCTCGGCTCCGCTGCCTCGCTCCGCTTCGCTTGACTGGCAGTCTAATTAACTATCTTGACGTATGCTAGTTGATATCTACGAAATTGAGATTCTATATAACAGATGTCATCTGGTGTTTGCTGGTCGATATCACACAGTAGGTAAATGACATTTTGTCAATTGGTTTGATGTTTATTTGAATAGGTTGATAATAAAGACCAAAATGGCGAATAAGACAGCTGGACACATCTAAAATGCCTATCTAGCTAGCAGATATCTAGTTGACAACGAGCGGTGTACATATAACGGTATAGGGAATTATATATAGAGGGATGTTGTCCTATAGAACATAACGTAACCGGACACCATTGTTAAATTTTGTCTCAGTTTTCATCACCGGATAACGTCATATTTCATATAACAAATAAGAACGGTTACTAGCTACCCGAAAATAACGGTTATTTACAAAACAGCCCCCTAGCCAAGTTGCATTTCGATTCTCTTTCTACGATCGCTAACGCATGTATGGGAATGACATTTCCTATCAGCAGCTCAATTGCGAAATTTTGACGTAAGATATTCGATGCATATCGTCCAAATGAATCGTGAAATTTGTCATTGATATTTTTCGTTTCGCGAAAACCAGTCGCAATGGACGTTAAATATATTATAATTTATTTTCGAGTAATTTGCTATAAATATTGATATTTTAGATGAATATAATTAACAAATTTCACCCGATTATTTAATAGAATGACGACGTTTTGTAGCTTGATTTCATTGTTGTTATAGAAATTATCGATGGAGACGTCACTACACTATCGATAAATATTGAAATATGATTGATACTAAAAATTGGTTTCGCGAAAGCATTTTGTAACTATGGGCCGCAACAAAATATACTTCAAACTGACATATAATTGTTACACAGTAAGTTACGTGATTAAGATCTGTCATCCCCATACATCTTTCTAGTTTTCGAAGCGTTAGCGATCGTAGAAAGAGAATTCGACGTGCCACTTGGCTAG
This sequence comes from Bicyclus anynana, assembly GCF_947172395.1. Classification (NCBI taxonomy): domain Eukaryota; kingdom Metazoa; phylum Arthropoda; class Insecta; order Lepidoptera; family Nymphalidae; genus Bicyclus; species Bicyclus anynana. Next base: position 3,514,030 of record NC_069099.1, read on the forward strand.
GGCGGCAGATCTGTAATATAGAAGATATATAGAAGTGGTTAGAAGGTGTTAATTTACTACTGACTGGTTAATTTTTTGTGTCAAAATGTTCCTATATACATAAACGAACTTTTACTAATACGGTTCTTCCATAATGCACGATTTTTTATGTACCAATTATTGTTTAATACAAAACAAACTGAACGTCAAACTGTTAATGAAACGTTTTTAATAGAATACATATTTTAATTTTTACAATTTGTAAATTAAAATTATACATGAAAATACCAAAATATTCCCCGCCGTGACTATATTTTGTTATGGCGTTTAGTATTTTTATTTGAAACTAGTGGACGACTGCTACTATGTCCGCGTGGATTTCAGTTTTTCACAAATCCCACTGGAACTATGGATTTCGAATGAATGGATGGATGTATGATGGATGGATGCGGATCGAAAAGTAGCCTATGTGTTAATCCAAAGTAAAATCTATTTCCATTCCAAATTTCAGCCAAATCGCTTTAGTAGTCGCATCGCAAAGGAGGAACAAACATACACACACAAACTTTCGCCTTTATAATATTAGTATGAGGCATCAATTATTGTAATGTATAAAATAAATTTAATTAAACGCACTTTTGACTTTCTTTTAGAGTTTTAGTTTCCACTGCAAGCGATGCTACAAGGCCTTTAGTAAAAAGAGCATTGTTAACTTTACTTTTAATGACAGTCTATAGTCTGGCAAGTTGGTTGATAACACTCCCATGATATGCGGGCGACGGGCGGAAAGACTGCGCGAGTGTTACGAACGAAGTTGCCAAGCTATAATATGAATTTTGTTATAATTCGAGAGCTAAATGTAGTGGTAGGGCCTTTGTAACCTGAAGTCAAATGACTATGTCATTATAACTATGAACTATGCTTATATATTTCGTAAAAAAGCATGTCTTCTATAATAGTTTTATGAATAAAGTGTGGGGTTCCATCGTTATCGTAATCCACCAAAGGCAAACATTTTATTGGTAACTAGCGGACGCCCGCGTGGAATTTAGTTTTTCACAATCCCTCGGGAATCATTAATTTTCCCGGGATAAAAATAATCTATCTCTACATAAAATTTTAGGTGATTCGGTTCAGTAGCCGAGGCGTGAAACTTTCATATCATCAAAATCATCAGTTTTCGCAAATGTCGTTAAACTATGGATTTTTTCAGGATAAAAAAGTAGCCTATGTGTTAATCCAGAATAAAATCTATTTCCATTCCAAATTTCAGCCAAATCGCTTCAGTTGTAGCGGCGTTATAGAGTAACAAACATCCATACAAACTTTCGCGTTTGTAATATTAGTAGGATTTTTTCGAATTCGAAACTCGCACTTCCGAGGTAAACAAAACATCGTTACAGAATATTACTACCATAGAATTATAAGTATTGTACCGACTCGTAATTCTATGATTACTACTGAAGGCAGATTCTTTAAGGTATTCATACAAAACAGATCAAAGAGTATTCGTGCTAGCCTTTAGACATTGGTAGAAAAGTTGTATAGTATCTCTTTGGATATCGTTACGCCTTCGATGGAACGCCACTTTAAAATAAGGTAAAACTAGTAATCTAGGTTACCACAACTAATTAAACGCAATTCTGTTGAATTCTTGTAAAATATATAAAGAAAATAAATAAAACCGTTTTACAATGAATTTGTTGTTTTATTTCGTAAATAGCAAACGCCCCACGGTTTTACCTGTGTAGATCCCGTTCCTGTGGGAATCATCATTATCAACCTATATTCGGCTCACTGCTGAGCTCGAGTGCAGCTCGAGAGCAGAATGAGAGGGCTTAGGCCAATAGTCTATCACGCTGGCCCAATGTGGATTGGACTTCACATACGCAGAGAATTATGAAAATTCTCTGGTATGGAGGTTTCCTCACGATGTTTTTCCTTCCAAGGTTTGAGACACGTGATATTAAATTTCTTAAAATGCACACAACTGAAAAATTGGAGGTGCATGCCCCGGACCGGACCCACACCCACACCCTCTGGAATCGCAGGTACAGGTCACATCCACTGGGCTATCACGGCTCTTATATTATTATTACAGGAAAATACCAAGATGAAATACTTATAGCCTATGTTACTCGGTAAAGATGTAGTTTTCTAAAGGTGAAAGAATGCTTAAAATCTATCGAGTTTGAGTTAAATTTAACATTCAAAGAATCAAATCTAAATATCCCAGCCCAGAATCCGTGGAATATTTTTACAATTGATTACTATCAAGTTAATTTTCCGTGAGTAGCTTCATCCTGATAACACGCTGAATATTTACGAAAATTCTCGATTCTGGTAGCTTACTGGGTTACCAGGTAATAAACATTTCTGAGCGACGGAACGAGATAACGTACCACGCAATTTGTAGGACATTGTGGTTTGTGAAGTTGTATAAATATTAATTAAGCAACAGTAAAAAAACATCTGGTTTGTAACAACTTTTGGTAAACTACCCTCCTCCCAACTTGTATCAATAGCGAGGTTAGTATAACTAATCAGCTGTTTTTACACACTTATTAGCATCACTTGTAACTATGTAGGTATGAACTGAAAATCTCAAAATTATGACAATAAGTGCGAGTTGGTAGTTTAGATTTAGAATTTCAGAGTTCAGAGCTGTTAAACTGATTAACAGAAACGACATTGGCACGATGTTAATTTTCGCTTTTTAGAGTAATTATCGCATCTTTGAAGTCAGTTACACTTAAAATTACAAAATTGGTTAATACATAACTAAGTTAGATACCTACAATCATAGCTGGGCACCGTCAATCAAATAGTTAACTTCGTTAATCGCTAATCCGCTACAAAAAAAGTTAGCTTCGTTAAACGTTAAAGCGTTACATTCCGGAAGAATTAACGCAAGTTAACGTTAATCGTTAATCCGTTAATATGACTGGTTAATATTGCATTTTTATATCATTGTGTGAGATCCCCATTGGTAAAATAAGGGTGAGCACTGGGGAAAAGTGCCATAAATTGATTTTACTTGATTTTATCTATAATTTTAACATAAATATAGTAATTTGTTGATATCTTTGAAAAAAAAAAACCTAAATTTCTTACTTGTCTAAACCTGTTAATCGCGTCGCGCGGTAAATAGTAGGCATTGGATTAACGATTAACGGGCTTCTGCATATTAACGGAAGTTAACGGGTCCGTTAACATTTTTAAAAGTTAACTTAATAGTTAATCCGTTAAGCAAAATGTTAACTTCGTTAATTAACGATTAACGGATTAACGAGTTAATGCCCAGCTATGCCTACAATATAATGTCGTTGGTTATGAGGTAGGTACGTAACAAACATTAAAAAACAAACATATTATGTCGAATTTGGAAACTCCTCCTTTTAATGAAGTCGGTTAAAAAAGGTGCACTAGATTCTAAGGCGAAAACTGTAGTTAGGCTGCTTGTTAGCTATTCTACCGTAATGCCGCTAGAAGTAGCGTTACATAATACAGGCAGGTGGACGATTAGATCGAGAACGATAACATCTAGTATGTACAAGGCTGCTGTGGTTTGAGTTTACTAAATTTTGGCTTCGTCCAAAGATTTCTCGAGACTCGATGGTCGAGAGCCTAATGGGGCTGCATTTTAAAGTCCGCATACCTACACGAGTTTTGTTGGAAAGATGCCAGACTTTCAAAAATCTTGATAGGTAACTACCTACATACGTAGGTAGATAATCTCTTCGATTTATTATACCTACATAACTCAAGATGTATCTCTTAAGTTAATTTTATAGAACGTAAAAATGTTCAACGATGAACCTATCTAATACAATATCGTATATAATGTTCGTTACTTTAATTATACTAATATTATAAACAGGTAAATTTTATAAAGTTGTAACGGGTAAATCTATGAAAATACCAATAGAAAACTACGTTATTTACGAGTGTCATAGGCTAAGTTTTATCGCCGTATTTCCATGGGAACGGGAACTAAGCTAGTGAAACCGCAGAGTCTGCTAGTGCTAAGGCAAGTTACCTATAAGTAGAGACTAGAGTCACTCATAAAGATAGGTAGGTACCTATACGTCGTAGATAGTGCTAAAACCTATTGAGTATTATGAGCATATAGGAGAGGGAATATGGACCTTGGACCCACCAGACCACCACGCTGTTCCGATACAGGTAGGAAGGCTTATAAATTCTTTAACCACAAAAAACATATTATGCTAATGGCAATGGCTTTACGTGCTCTTCTAGGTACTGGTGTGAGCAACATCAACTTCCCAACTCTGGGATTATATTTTTTACTTAAATTTTAAATTGTCAAGTGACCGCAAAATATCTCCAGTTTAAATTAATATCCACGTATTTATCAGTGGGCGTTATTAATCATGAAATGATATTTATTTCAGGCGTTCGTTAACGCGGCTAATTGCGGCGTCCCCGTCCTAGCTTCCAACCATAAATTATATCGTAGCACAAGTGATAAGCTTATAGCGGTTGTCTACAAAATTAATTGGTTGATTTCATATTAGCCCTTACTCTAAAAGTGGTATAAATTTAGTTAATATTTAACAATCTCCACCCTCACTAATAAATAATTAGCTAAAATAATGAACCATAGAACCATATTATCAATCAGGTCAGTGTCAGCTGTCAAACACAAATACTTGCACCACAAATCCATTACTTTCGCTTCGGTCGATTAGGGCCTTGCCCGAGCTTAGGGATTGTAAGAAACCACAGGATTCTTGTTTGAATGTTCTCTGATTCCAGAAAATCCAGCCGATTTTCGTCCATTGACTGATTATGACGATAAAAAATAATTATGATTCCTATTCTTAAAATACTGCACTACTGTGATATGTATTTTAATGAAGGGTTAAATGTTTATTTATTAAAGCAAATAAGTACTCCATCGCGGCACCAAAATGTTTTACTTTTATAAACGAAATGTAGAAAAGTACCTACATCTTTTCTATAATTTTAATTGTTATAATAATTCTAATACGGTCTAAATTTGTGGGCTCTGAACTTCCTGTATGACTATATGACGACTTCCTGTATGACAATCAGTTGAAGGTTACACATCGACGTTTCTAATAAGGATAGCGAAGATGCGGAATGCCCTTCCGGCTTCTGTGTTTTCAACACTTATGATTTGTCTACCTTCAAGGCTAGAGTAAAGAGACATTTTCTAGGCAAGCGCGCTCCAACCTATATCTCATCCTTGCTTTCCACCAGGCATGATTGTAGTGAAGCGCAAGTCTATTAAGAATAAAAAAGGTAGGTACGGATGCCCTGACACTAACCACATTGAATAAATCGCTACTGATTATGAATTGTACTACAAACCCTTAAGTTCTCGAGTTGCTGGCGCCATTAGTTTTGTTTCTTGTAGCCAAGTCCGGGTAACTGGGTGTCTCAAGAATTAGTTAATGAACTTGAGCTACCCTACCCGCCTGCATCAACATGGCTTACTGATATATCGTGTGTACCCATATTATTAGCTGGAAATGATAATTTTCTGTACCGTTTATCTGACGAGATATAGTTACTTTGTACCTTTACTTGTTTTATCGCCATAATACAGGGCCAGGTATACCTCATTATAGGAAAGGGGCATGGAACTCACCCACCAACTGGACCCACCATACTACTCTAGTGCGTGTTGACGAGATTAACGTGTTCCCTTGTTATTATTATTATTAATTCGACAACCTCCGTGGCGCAGTGGTATGCGCGGTGGTAAAACCAAGACGGAGCTCCTAGGTTCGAACCCCGGTTGCATTAGCGTATCTAGGATTATTTCCTAATAGAATTACATATCGCTAGCCCAGAATCCTAGGTTGAGCACAGGTCCATTCTAGGGTGGGCACGGAACCTGTTTTCATCTTGGATTGCATCATCACTTACCATCAGGTGAGATTGTCAAGGGCTAACTTGTAAAGAATAAAAAAAACTCAAATTAATACTGAAAAATTTCTTAGAAGAAAGTAAGGCTTAGCTCAATCTAAGCTCAGCATAAAAGCCCGACTCAGTAGTCGAGCTCTGGATCTCAATTTTAAGCTCAGCTTAAAAACCCGAGTCAGGAGTAAACTCAGGACTTCAATTTTTGCGCACAGAACGAAAGTTCTTAAAAGGAATATAGATTTCCTTACTCTTGCCACATTTTTAATGAAATGAAAAAATATAACACAAATAGAATTTTTCAAATATTTACCAATAGTTCCTGAGATTAGCGCGTTAAACCAAATAAACAAACAGCTTTATTTAATTATCTATACTAATCTTAAACTAATAACCTAAAGACCCTAACACCTAACAATTTTTCACGCCGAACATAAGCCACTTCTCACACATGCGTAGTTATCGTAGCGTAGCGATGCGTCAAGGGCTCCCATTTCGGGGCACTTAAAACGGCTTACGAATCCTGCGACTACAATCTATGTGTATAAATCTATGGTACTAATATTATAAGCTGAAAAGTTTGTGAAGAGAACAGTTAAAGTTAGATAAATCTTAAATCTTTTTCAGATTTAAGATGTAAAAAATTAAATATCACGTGTCTCAAACGGTGAAGGAAAACATCGCGAGGAAACCTGCATACAAGAGAATTATCTTAATTCTCTGCGTGTGTGAAGTCTGCCAATCCGTATTGGGCCAGCGTGGTGGACTATTGGCCTAACCCCTCTCATTCTGAGAGGAGACTCAAGCTCAGCAGTGAGCTGAATATGGGTTGATGACGACGACGACGACGACATCTTAAAAAAATCAAGTGACGAAATTGTTCGCATTCTAAAGTAAAAAAAGTTCACGTCAAAAAGTTGTAAAGTTGAGTTTAGTCTAGACTTCACGCGGACGAAGTCCCAGGCGTCCGCTATTATAACTTACCTATTCATTTACCTACGTGGTAAAGGCCTGTGCTATTTACGTTGTCATAAATTATTGAAATTTATTAATAACAGTGCGCTACGCTACGTAGAGGAGTGGGAAGAAAAACAAAACAAATAAAACTTTATTTATTCAAGCTTCCTTTGTTCCGAGGCCTTCGTTTTTCTTCGAAGAGATCGAATATATGAATTATAACCGACAGTGTAAGGAACAACCAATTTAATTTGCTTGTTTAGGTATGACTTTATATAAATATATCTTTGTCAGATCCCTGATAGACAGGACAGACGGAAAGCCCAGGTCTATATTGATAATGTTTTGTGTTGTAATTATTGATCATAAATTTTTTGGGCATGGAGAAGATTTTGGTTAGGGGAGGTGTGTGTAAATGCACTCCAAAAGGATCATTTAAACCTACACCCAAGACCACAAGTCCTAAAACCTGCTCTTGGTATTTCCTCTAATACAAAATGATGGTTTCTTTTTTCTTTTTTTTATTCTTTACAATGTAAGTGATGATGCAGTCAAAGATGAAAGCGGGCTAACTTGTTAGGAGGAGTATGAAAATCCACACTCCATTCGGTTTCTACACGACATCGTACCGGAACGCTAAATCACTTGGCGGTACGTCTTTGCCAGTATGGTACAATCACTGTCGTTGCTACCCTTCACGTTATACTTAGTATTATCAAATGAATACTTTGGGCGCTACAGAAAAGCCTGTGCAAATAAAATAACATACGTAGTACATACAACATTATCTGCTAAATATATATCGATATTGAAAAGATATAATACGTTGTTTTTGAATTTTTGATAACCTCTCTGGCGCAGTTGTTCATGCTGTGGGGTTCGATTACCAACTCGGTCGCTTAAGGATTTTTTATTTTCAAAATTGGCTTGGGTCTGGTCTCGTGGTATGCATATGATTGGGCTAGTTATGCTCTATCGGCAATAACGTACCTCAAAGCTATTTAACGTTCCTGTACGATGCCGCGTTAATACCCTAGGTATGGGTAGAATATACATGTATCTGTTCCAAGTTAACCCGATTCTATCAGACTGCACCGTCACTTACCTATCATTAGTTTACATTAGGGTTGCCAAAATTTGTTAAAAAAATATGGTATTTTCAGATTTAACATGTAAAAAACATAGTCAGTACTTACAGTCACTTTATGAAAATATATAGATTTTTATGAAATAAGCAATGATAATAAGCGGAAGGTAATTTGAAATTTAATAATTTGTTGGCTATTTATTTATATAAAAACTATATTTATTAGCACTTCTTGCATTTTTTAAGATTTTTTGTCTAAAATAAGAGTGTAATTAGTGTGTTAGGTACATGGTTTATACATTTAACTTTAAAATTATTCAAAACCAATCATATGATTTTCCAATCAACCAAATAATTGCTTCTGTCGAAAATTATTGTGAAATATAGGTATTTTTTCGTACTACATATTTCTTCAACAGTATATAGTAAGATGACCCTTTATAGTACAATAGCATGTTTGGCAACCCTAGTTGAGATCGCAGTCAGGTCCTAACTTGTCATTGAATAAAAACAAAATTAAATTCGTAGTAGGTAGCTAAAAGCGAAAAGCTAACTTTGATTCTACATAAATTTAAAAACGAAGGCAGATAGAAGAAATTGTATCAAGCTCACAAAGTTGGAAGGGTGGTAATCGATTATAATGAGGTTACCTGTTTCCCAAGTTACTGGCAACTTCGCCGACGTCAAGATTGGCTTTACACAAAAATATTTACTCTTCACGTTTAATCAAATACAACTTTCGGAGGAAACCGAAGCCTGTATTTATGTTTTCTAACTCGGAAAGGTTAAAGTTTCAGCGAAATTAACGGAAATTCGTTACAGGCGATGTACTCGTAGGAACTTTTGAAAATAACGTTGAGCTCTCTCTTACAAATTTTAAAAACACTTTTATGTATTCATCATCATCATCATCATGAACAGCCGATGGACATCTGCTGAACATAGGCCTCTTGCATGGACTTCCAAACAAAACGGTCTTGAGCCGCGAGCATCCAGCGGCTGCCTGTAAGTTTTAGTATTACTAAACAGAATTCTTATAGAATTACTTGCGCGTCTGTCTGTCCGTCTGTTACAGTGTTTTTTTTTTAACTAAATGTTACGAGTCGGCGTTATCAACCCATATACGGCTCACAGCTGAGCTCGAGTCTCCTCTCAGAATGAGAGGGGTTAGGCCAATAGTCCACCACGCTTGCCCAATGCGGATTGGCAGACTTCACACACGCAGATAATTAAGAAATTCTCTGGCGTGCAGGTTTCCTCACGATATTTTCCTTCACCGTTTGAGACACGCGATATTTAATTTCTTATAATGCACACAACTGAAAAGTTGGAGGTGCATGCCCCGGACCGTATTCGAACCCACACCCTCCGGAATTGGAGGCAGAGGTCATATCCACTGGGCTATCACGTCTCTTCACGTTACGAGTTAGCGTTATGGAATTACAATATAAGATTGCAAAATATCATGATATTATTAAATTCCTCTCACTAGGAGACTCGTCTTCTACTTTTTACAACTTTCAGGCTAATTAATTTCGATTGGTATGGTAGGTGTAGGTGGTAGGTATGTATACTGTGGTATTGGTAGGTGCTGGAATGGCGATCCCGCACTAAAAAGCGCAGTGTTGGTCGACTCCCCAGCAGGTGGACCGACGACATCGAGCGAGTCGCATTGGATGCAGATGGCAGATGGCTGGTATTGTGATGTTTGGAAGTCCCTACAAAAGGTCTATGTCCTGCAGTGGACGTCCATCGGCTGATATGATGATGATGTTGATGAATTTCGATTAAGATTCGATTCGATCAAGAATTTCGAGCTCATCAATTACATTTAAAAATACTACTTATTCATACACACTTACATTAAAAGCGTAGGTATACTAAAAACAAGTTTTTCTTTTTATTTTATTTTACCAACGAAGTAAAGGCGGTGTTTGCATTGACAGACAACGTCAACTGCAACGAACTAGTTTTGTTAACTCAAAAACTTAGATCCGAAAGCTCAGTATTTACCCCAACTCGTGAAGTTGATAGTTTGAGCGAAATGAGCGAACCTCAAAGCAGCAGCCGAGTGGGGTAATTGACACACGCGATTGACTTGTCTGTTTGTTCAGATTAATTGCTTATGTATGAGTAATATGCATGTTTGACGTTGCAGCAATCTGCATCTTGTGCTCTTAGTTAGTGCCAACTAATACAGCTCTTAATTAACCCGCTGGATGTGTGTTAGGTACTGATGATGTGTCGATATAGCTGGATATTACCAAAAATCATCTCTATGATTCTTTAAGGTTTTATATATATCTACTTAATAAGTTAAGAAATGTTATCGCCGTGTAATTCTTTATGGGTTACTTGGGATAGTCGGGGAGAGTGACTTGTGTGGAAAAGGGGAGTGTTTGATATCAGTCAAAGGATCCTTTAACCCTACTCACATCGTTCACAAGTACGTGACTCCACTCAAGGTCATTCTCTGCCATTCTAGGATCTTATTTTGTTTACAGTTTGATTTGTTAATTAAGTTGTCCTGACAAGTGTTGTGAATCATAACCTTTGTTCGACATTAGTTTTCTTATATTTGTAATCACTTTTGAGTCCTATAATAGAAACTTTACTTACGAAAAATAATTTATATATCAGAAAACAACTGTTTCTCAAAAAACAGTTATTTTAATGTGAGTTAGATTTAGCTTGGTTTGGAGTGAAATCATAATACATCATATTATGTTAAATGACGTGATATGTATCTCGAAGAATACAATTTTATAGCAGGCTATTTTGTTCAACTTGAATTTTTTTTACTAAGAAATCATTATAGTCCGGAATCCGTAGTACATTTTGTACAACTGATTACTATCAAGTTAATTTTTCATGTGTAGCATCGTCTCGATGAGACGATCAACTTTTTTAAAATCTGCTTCATAAATCCAGTGATCTATGTGTTTTTGGCTACCGAGACCCTGAGTACGAGCTCTGAGTGTGGAGCATTGAACATTCTTTTCTTGTTAGAAATTTTCAGTAAAATTTCTTAGCCTCAAATACCACCTCTTTGCTTTAATAACGTGATATTACGAAAAACAATTGATTACAGACGAGGCGTTAGTAGTTTTGGTAATGAGTTATCATAAAATAGGTATAGCGGTGAGTACCTACCAGGGCCGCAGTATGCCGCAGGAGCATCGAGAAAACGGTTTCCTCTCTAAAGGGAACAATAAAAAGGATAAAGTATTTCCATTCTAGTGGGACACGGACGATCGGAATGTTATCACGACCGCCAACTGGGAATTATGGAGGCGAATAGAATTCTGTTACCGCTTAGATGTAGGTAATGCCAGTCGACCATAATGCTTCACAAATAATTAAAATTGGAAACTGAATTATAGAGATTTTCTCTCGTATTTTGGAATTTTTAAAGCAATTCTCTTTGTTTTATTTATTACCTAGCGGACACCCGCGATTTCGTCTGCCAGAAAATCAGTGTAAGTTTTCGTTCCTTTTTTATAATGTGAATGGGCAGAAGCATTTGTGAAAGTTTTAAAAAAAGAATCGCGAATTTAAACCTATTCGCTGTCTTGGATCTTATGTTAACTAATCAGCTCGGATGCCTGTGTTTAGATATTGTCTGTTGAAAAAGGCACCGCTCCCAAACGTAACCTTACACTAAACCAATAACCACAACGGTAATAAAGAAATGCTGATTTTCATTGTTACTGATTGCGAGGTTCGCTAATATAAAAGGAACTCGTATATCAAGTGTCCCAATAAAGAAAAATAAGCTGTATTGTAAGGGAAATACAAAGGGGCGGCAACAAATGTCGATCCGATATTTCGGTACAAAGTGGTAAAGACGGGATCGCCATTGTTGCGGATCATTCGCTTCGTAACGTTTCAGATCACGCACTATACTATACGCCGGCAGCGATGAGTGGCTAAGGCTGAGACTCTATACGAAGCGATAATTTTATAGCTTGACCTGTAAATAAATAAACATACACAAATAAAGTAAAACAAAGTATTTGTGGCGCCTCTAATATTATATTTTTGGCAGGCTATATAGAAATACTTAGACGAAATTCATTTATTTAGCTTACTAAAACTAAGCCTCGTCTTGCTTGTAAGTAATGTAAGCCTTTTGCCTATGAATAATGTTAGGTATTGCATTTTTGCAATTCATGGCTTTAATACTGAGCTGTAAGCCCATTAAGTTTAATGTAACAGTATAATAAACTAAAATAGGATAAAATAATAAAATTCATTTTAGTTTCTGACACTTAAATAATTTTATTTCCTGATTTTCTTTTGAACAAATGGTTCTCTCACTGCTAGACTGTAATACTATAAATTCTTTAGGTACACCAATATTAAAGTGCTAAAATTGATAGGTCAATTCAGAGAAATCAATCACTAACATAATGCAAAGATAAAGCTGGCTTCTTTTGATATTTGCAGAGAGCAGTCATTTTTCGCTTCCACAATTAATCTTGGAAGGAAAGATATTAGGGCACCCGGGTACTAAATATGCAAATGATTGAACGATGTCTGTACTTGACAATCTGAAGGTAAAGAATGCAGCGAATCTACAACTGAAGATAAAACATCTTTTAGCAGGGATTCTTCGGTTCAAGCATAGTAGTCATCGATGATAGCAGCAGCAGTAGAAAATTAAATTAGTAAACTAATGACATTTTTGAAAGTGACTTTTTGACATTGGTACTTTTTAAGTGCGTGCAGGACAACCGAATGAGAATCTGTTTACTGGTTTTTGATATTGGCATGAACAGACAGTAAATGAATTTGTTCTATTTTATCGCTTTGTTATGTTTGGAAAATCCATTTAAGAGGTCTATGACCAGCAGTGGACGTCCATCGATTGATATCGATGGTGATGATAATGATGATGATTTTATTTCTTTGGCTAAACCTTAGGCATAAAAAGCCGAATATAAAGCTGAAGCGATAAAATCAGTTTATAATGTATGACTTATGTTTACTTATATGAAAAATATTCAAAAAATATTTATCTATATACATTATATTATAGCGTACGTTGGCACGTTAGCTTTATGAGAAGATTATTATCAATGTGTCGTGTTCAGACTGATGAAATTATACTTTCTGCGTGCCCTCCCTCGAGACGAGGCTCAATCCAAGCACTTCTGCTTCAAAAAATACCTTCATTTGTGAAAGGTCACAACGCATGTCTAGTTGGGAGACTATAGACCTCAAATTGATCCTCGAGACGACTTTTATCTTCTGAAACACCGACGCGTGCTCATGCACGTAAAACATTGAATTGATTCGAGTTTTAGATTACCTATTGCTTCAATATCCCTTAACGTTAAGTGGATTTTTTTTAAATTCTTTTACAAGTCCTTAACTACAATCTCACCTGATGTGTAAGTGTTGATGCAATCTAAGATGGAAGCGGGCTAATTTGATAGGAGTAGGATGAAAATCCCTGTTGGTTTCTACACGGCATCATACCGGAACGCTAAATCGCTTGGCGGTGCGTATTTGGCGGTAGGGTGGTAACTAGCCACGGCCTCCCACCAGCCAGACCTGAACCAATTAAGAAAACCTCAACGGGCCCAGCCGGGGATCGAACCCAGGACCTCCGTCTTGTATATCCACCACGCATACCACTGCGACACGGAGGCCGTCGAATGACTTAAAGTTTTCACAGCTCTTATGCTACTCGTATTATAGTAAAAAGTCCTGTGCACCCACCAGCTTTACCCACACGTTAGGTGCATCCGACGGGTACAAAATAAAAAGTGAGTCTTTTTTAGAATGGAATGAAAATGCACAAAAACACATCATAGGATTTTTAATGTAAACACAAATATTAATCAATTTGATTATAAGTCCTTAAACCACGACGTTATTTTCTTATGATTAGTACTTGAATACAATTAACTTAATCAGTTTTAAAAATACTACTTTAACCTATACTCTTATACACCACTCCTCGTTCAGCCCTACGAATATAAACATTTAAAATCTTTTTTGTTTGTGTTTACGGTCAACCCATATAATACATATTAATCAAACCTAATCACATGGTAGCTACTGTACATTGTTGAGGAGTAACCTTAACTGTTTTTCGTCTCCATCATCACACCCCTAATGACAGTCAAGCAAGACCCATCTAGATGTAAAGTTCTCATCGATACAAATTAATTAAGTCCAAACACAAGGTAACTATTGTAAATCAGTGTGGAGTTCCCTCGTCTGTCCTTCGGCTCCATTATTAGATTAACACCAGACCTTCATTGAATTGTAGTGCTTTAAAAACCTAATGAAAACATTTACAAATGCAATAGTTGCCCCTGCCCCGAAAATTAATAACATTATTATAGTCTGGCAAGTTCGACGATAACACTCCCATGATATGCGGGTGACAGGAAGAAAGACTGCGCGGGTGTGAAATCGTGCGTGCGTGGAATTCTGAAAACGTGCATCAGTCATGGGATTTTTTTCATTCATCGCTACACGCCCCCCAACCCGACATATGGAGTGCGATTCCGCTATTTTATACTCGTCGATACAATATTCGCCCATAACAAGTTTATTAAAATTTGAACTTTCATGGGATGCCAAAAACAAAATGTCACTAACAACGAAGTTTCCATGGAAACCAACTATGTCACACACACTTTACAGAATGTGGGGGCTGTTTTAACCCCCTAACTGTGGTTGGAATTGATGATGACGATCTAGTGACGTAAGAAATCGGGGATTTTTTATACCCATAGTTTTCCGCTCAAGATCACGTGTACCACCTGTTTGTTCCTTCAACAAGTAGTAGGTATAAAACAGAACAGTAAAATTCAAAGCGTTGTTTTATTCATGAGTTATTGTTAATGAAAATAAAATAACTCGTCGTTTCCGATCGTAATCCCTTAAAAGCGCTAAAAGACAAATTATTTCGACCGTGCTGCATATGAATTGGACCGATTTAATTCCAATATCAGTAATGCATTGCATTTGCATCCTATTGGATATTGCGCGAAACTGAAACTTTAAAAGGTAGGTATGCTTTAACGAAATTGGATTAAGAAATGGTTTAAGAGCTCTCTTGCAAGTTGCAATCCGAATATTTTAATATTCAATTTTTTTATTTACGAACTGCTCCGATATATATGTAATGCCGCTGTCTGGGAATTAAAATATTTAGGTAGGTATTTGAAATTGCTTTTTTTGGGGGAGTTTTAAAGAATTTCTGTGCCCAAATTGCTTTCAAATTAATTTGATTAATTTTATGAATCCATCAAACAATTTTGACGGCACTTTAACAATTTTTTTTAGTACGTACCATATGCGGTAGTCCAACACAATTGCATAAGTTTCAAATATTTAGTTTTAATATGAAAATTGAAACAACATACCCCTACAGGTTAATCCTTGAAAACATTGTTAAACTAGGTAAATAAAAGATACTGCAACAGAAACCTCTAATACTTTAGTTCTGAGATGGTTGTGAGGGAATGAACATATCTATATTGACATAATAGGTATGTAATTAACAACAGGATTGTAAGTGATCAAAATTCAAATTCACGTACTTAAAGTTAGAAACTTTTATAGGTAGTGGTAGTGTCTGCGTTTTTGTACAACCTCGACGCAATCAACGAAGGAGTTTTTGTGGAGTTGAAATGAGTTCTTTGGTATCTCCGCACCGATCCGACATCCTAAACTTTAACAGCAAGTCACCGAGCTAAATCATTGTCGCTGGGAAGCTCGTCCGCCATTTTGGACGCCTAATTACTAAACTGTCATGGCGGCAACGCGTGTCCGCATTCCGCACTCCGAGATTTACTACGCGAAAATGCTTTTCTGGTAATTTTAATACTATAAAACTATAAATTTAATCTAAGCTAACTTAAAATAATTCTCAAGAATATTTGCAAAAAAGCACGACCTATTCAGACCTAAGACACATTTCGAATTCTGTGTTAGATTATATACGTACAAAAGAAATATAGGGCAAGTTTCGAGCTTGCTTCAAATATTATTTAACCAAAAATGTCTACAATATTTTGGGAAATATAAACCACGTATGTCAGTTATTTTGAAAGTATTTTTTTTGTTTAATAATCTTAAGCTCCCGTATAGTAAAATCATTTTCATGGTCAAATTAAAAATAATATCTGTTACCAACTTATTAGCAAACACATTGGATATACGTATGTAGCCCAACATTATTTAGGTCTAAACAATATAATAGAAGGGTCAAAATCAATTAAGAGATCCTCGAAGGGTTTAGTTCACAGTTCCTGGTTAACAACACCCTCAAGTTGTTAATTCGCCAAGTTTAAGCACATTAGAGTATAGTAACACCGAATGAGTGGCTAAGATTGATGAGACATTGTACCAAGCAAATTGTCCCAACTTTGGGGACTGTTTGGACTGCCTTATAACAATTGCAACTACTCGTAAATGAAAGCAAAGTTATGAATGTTATAAATCAATAAAAGCAATTT
This sequence comes from Bicyclus anynana, assembly GCF_947172395.1. Classification (NCBI taxonomy): domain Eukaryota; kingdom Metazoa; phylum Arthropoda; class Insecta; order Lepidoptera; family Nymphalidae; genus Bicyclus; species Bicyclus anynana. The sequence continues at coordinate 3,530,449 of NC_069099.1, forward strand.
TGTTTAACGAATTGCATCTGTATCCTGATACATTCGGATGACTCAAAACATAATAGGTACAGGACCATTGACCTCTTATGATAAATAGGAGATCGATGTACAGGACTTTCTATTTGTTAAAAAAGGCTTGGTTAAAAAAATCTGTGATTTTATTATGATCATCATCATTATCAACCCATATTTGGCTTACTGCTAAGCTCGAGTCTCCTATCAGAATGAGAGGGATTAAGCCAAATCTGAAATCTGAAACGCTGGCCCAATGCGGATTGGAAGAGAATACGTCGTGAGGAAACCTGCATACCAGAGAATTTTCTTAATTCTTTGCGTGTCAGAAGTCTGCCAATCGGCATTGTTCCAGTGTGGTGGACTATTGGCCTAAACTCTCTCATTCTGAGAGGAGACTCGAGTTCAGTAGTGAGCCGAATAAAACCCCGTGGTCACTGTCATCGCTATGCATTGATACCTCTGATACGTCTTGATAGCAGCAAGAATAACGTCAGTTAAAGATTACCTTATTGAGCTTTCTATCCAAAAATGTTTTCTATGGACAACAGTTTAATCAAAATACATAAATGACATAATAGTGTTCACAAAATCACCGACATCCTCATTTCCCTGCGACGGATATAAATTGCGCATTAGTCGTTGTCTGCCTAATGGGGCTGACTAAACTGAAACTACTGTCAAAGTGTAGTGCGCGATAACTCCCAAACTATTGCGTCGGGAGAATGTGAGCTTCTTCGCGCGCCACGAAACATGCAGGACATGGATACGGCATTTACTGAAATAGAAAATTAGTATGAATCAGTATGATAGCCCAGTGGATTCGGAGGGTGTAGATTTGAATCCGGTCTGGGGCATGCATCTTTAACTTCTCAGTTATGTGCAATTTTAATTAAATATCACTACGTGTCTCAAACGGTAAAGGAAAAGTGTGAGGAAACCTATATACCTGAGAATTTTATTATTTTCCATGTGTGTGATGTATGCCAATCCGCATTAGACCAGTGTGGTGGACTATTACCCTAACCCCTTCATTCTGAGAGGAGACTCGTGCTGAACAGTTAACCGAATAAGGATTGTTGATGATGAAAAAATTCCTTCCTTAATCTTGGTTCGTAATGAGCCTTTAGGGTAGACAGTGCATTCAAAATAAGTTAGAACTAAAGCGCTTATTGACGTACTTGAACCTACTCATAGGTAGGTAGGAGGTTCTCAGTTCCAAGATGTGGCAATATTGATATAGGTAGTGTAAAATAAATTCTCTCGAATTTGGCTGACGCTCTCGGCGCTTCTCGATAATATAGAAAGTTGTCGATGGTAGGACGTCTGCGGGAACAGGTAGTTAAAAATTAATTAAACGGTCAACACCATTACATGGTGCCATCCCCAAAACGAAGTTTAGTCTTCCACAAGTTTCAGTTGTGGGTCGTCAAGTCTTGTTCACTCTCTAATATCGTCCAATCAATTTCTCCTTTTACGATTGCTCTCTTGCCCATTTATTTCCTTCCAAGATTAATCTTGGAAACAAAAGTGTATAAAGAAGTTCAGTTTTTCTGCATGATGGTAGACATGAATTCTCTATTTAATTAAACGGTACCCTATCCATTATTTGACGTATCTCCGCGGTCGCTTGTTAGTACATAGGATATTATAATAATGATGAAATACTTGGCTCGATTACCACTTCGACGTGTAGTAGCTGGGGGCGTTTAGCGACTAATTATACTATATCGCTACAGAGGGTTATAAAATACATGAAGTATAGAAACTAATTACTTACCCATTTATTCCGACTTTATCATTTTGTTTTTTTTTTAATAATTGAGTGACCAAGCAGATGCATGCACTTCAATATAAATAGGCAAGTTCTTAGTTTTATTACACAGTTTTTTTTTAGATGACGGGTTTTTTAGAGAGTTGGAAGATGATAGGTGTTTGACGAATCTTTATACGTCTTAGGACGAATAGGAGAAGTAGCTACTAACCAAAGATAAAGTCTACTAAATCAATATAATATAATATAAGAAGGTAGTGGGAAGTGGCTGGATGAGGAAGGCGGAGGATCGTGAGTGGTGGCGCGCTCTCGGAAAGGCCTATGTCCAGCTGTGGACGAATACAGGCTGTTGTGTGAATGAAAAAATCAATATAATGCCACTACAACTACACATATCTGATAAATAATAAGTTCTACTTAAGTCAACTTTATTCAATTTCTGATTTTAAGCAATAGCTATCCAATATGGAAAGAATTTTCCAAGTCGAACCAGTTTAGTTTCTGAGATTAGCGCGTTCAACCAAACAAACTCTTTAGCTATATACCAGTAATAAGTATCAATAGATATTATCGTGACTGAACCAATTAAACGGCGTCGTTGTTTCCCCTTAATATAAACAAAAACTTGAAAGTAATTTACATTATTGGAACCATTTCATTACGAATCGGAGGGTTACCCTTATGGTATGTATGTTTTCAATATTTTTTAAATGCTAATAATGTTTTAAGTGTGTTAAATTGTAATTATGATAAGTACAACAATATATTATGTTCTACGAGCTTGCGATGGTCAAAGACGGTATGTATATCTATAGCATTTTAAAAGTATTCCATGGATTGCCGGGTGCCAGGCTCATCTTGTGGCAATCTTGTGGCATATTCCATTTTAAATAACGTGTGACGGACGCGAGACAGAAGCGATAACTTAAACTTGCTGCGGTATGCCTGGGAGAAAGTGAAGCCTGACAGAGCGGTGCCGTAACGCGTTACGTTACGAAGCGGTTTAGTCTCCCATAAGAAGTTATAAGTTTAAAACTTCGACCTCAGCCCGAGTCTTGTGACCCAGGTTAATAGCATAAATAAAATGTGTCAAATACACAGGATATAAAATATCAGAAAGCTATCATTTATGTTTCTAAGTTTGTGAATTTAATTATAAATTGGACATAATATCTCTGGCAAAATATTGGCCATGATAATTACAAATTGCAGAAGACGGTTGGACGTTGGGTGTATCAAAAACTATTGATTAGCAAGTTACAGGCAAAAGACTTTTTTTGCATTGTAAATGCTCTTTCAGTTTTTCATAATTATACGCGCCAGTCAAACGCTTGCATACACATTGTATATCTTCTTATTACTATATCAACAGCCAAATCATCTTCCGAAAGTAGAAAGACTACCTAATACCTATACTAGTATATCTGCAGTAATTGCAGTTGAAACGCTCTACAGAGCAATCAATTATATAGAGGAACAGATTTCACTGAAAGTTTTATTGAGAAATCCGAAAATAATACGTTCCCGAAAGGCTAATACACTTTCGATTGAACATTTTAATCGAATGGTCATCGAATGTTATCAGTATTCCGTACAGAATCCATTTTCGTCATCCCTTTTGAAGAGATAATCTCTTGTTAAAATTCCCAAATCCCCTTGCGGGTTCAATTTGCCGATTGGGTATTATTCGTCTACATGCTTTTTTTAATAGAATTTACTCGAAAGCATTTTTGAACTTTGACGAAAAATCTAATTGCACTTTTCCTTGACCTGAATACTCTAGTCTGAAGGGTAGCGAATTTCAGAGGTCAGTAGGAGGCTAAAAATTAACAGCCAGCTGCAACTGAACTGACTCGAGCTGGGAATTGTACCCAGGACCTCTCTGTTGAAATCCACAGCACTGTACCTGACTGCGCCAGAGAGATCGTCAAATTCTACTTATCTAGATTTATGATATACAATAATTAAAATCACTACGCGTCTGGCAGCGTGACGGTGTCTACGCTGCCTAACAAACAACTGAGCTCTAGTCATCAAATATCCTCTTATTTATACCAACACTGATACCTCCTCTCCACAAAATATCAAATAATAAATTTTAATACCACCTGTAATCGAGGTACTTGTAACACTAGATCTGAGAGTTAGTAGTAGTCTTTTTTCGACAATCATAGAATAGTTTACCACAGAAACTGCATACAAACGGTGTCTGATTGCCTGTTCCTCGCGTCAGCTACTGTTTCAAATCTCTTCACTTTGCACGCCATACGAGTGCTTAATACTAGGAGTGATCATTTGATTTTCAGCACTGTTTCTTACCTGTTAGAGTTGATTTTTACACTGTTGTCTATTTTTGAGGAACTGAGCTAAGTGGCACAAACTTGCAGTAAGTGATTATAGTTTTACACGAATAAATGTTAGGTATTATTATTGTTATTATTTAATTATTTTATTTTTCTTGATTTTTTAGTAGTTACCAACATTAGTGACACATAAGAGTAAAACGGAAAACACTGGACAAGGGAACACTTATCTCTATATGATATTTTTGCCAGTGACCCAGCAATAGGAGAGGTTGTAAGAAAGTAATATAAATAGTTACAACAAGAGAAGTGGGGAATTAAATACTTAATGCTTGAAAAGAAAGTTACAATAACTAATAAGTATATTTAGAACATAACTCTTATTAATATACTTTTAGCAGACTTAGAAATAGCTTACAAACTAATGTCGAACAAAGGTTAAGACTCACAACATTTGTCAGGACAACTTAATTAACAAATCAAACTGTAACCAAAATAAACCCTAGAATAGCAGATAACCTTGAGTGGAGTCACGCACTTGTGAACGTTGTGTGTAGGGTTAAAGACGTTTTTTATAGTTAACATATCGCTACCCCTCTTTAAATCCCTACTCTTTACGAAAGAAGTCGCGTAATAGCGTCGGCACGAGCCAACACGAGATCGAGCGACGTCATAACCGTCCCAGACTACTATTTCCAACAATACATATAAGCATATATACATACATACAAACATACATTCATACAAACTCACATACACACACATTACATTATCATTATCATCACCATCATTATTATAACTGGTAATAGACGTCTTCTGCTGGACATGCACCTTTTGTAGCGACTTCCAAACTGGTTATTTATAGGTACTAATATTATAAAGAGGTAGTTTGTGGTATTACGTTAGGATGTAATCTGGATCTTCATAACCGATTTTGAATTCTTATACCACTAAAAAGTGACGTTATTTGTGAGTGTCATAGGCTATATTTTATTCCCGTATTCTCACAAGAACTGGAACTAGGCTAGTATTAAATATATAGGTAAATTAAGGTGAGCAGAATTGAAATTTGGTATCTCCCACAAACTGTAACCAAGTGAACATGTATTGTTGATCGGCGGCTTATTAAAGTTAAGCGAAGGTTCGCTTAATCCATGTCGCGCTGTCGACCGACCCTAATGAATGCATAGTCACGGGCCCGCGAGCAATTGCTGGCGGCTCACATTCACACCGAATTGTAACAACTACCTGCAAGTAATTAAATTGGTTAAAAACCAGACGATGAATAAGAACTTTAAAAAATCAATCTACTTTAAAAACACTAATACGTAGTATTTCTTGTTTATCCCTTTATTTTGTCTTTATGAATTGGTTGTCTGGAAGATATCGCTAATGAATAATATAGCCGCCAATTGTACATTCATTTCTAAGTTAAGTTATTGTTTGTTTTAAATTTAAATTTTAGTTTTGGTGTACAATATCTAAAGAGTATTTCATTCATTCTTCACTAACACGTGTAAAATCAAGGTTTAGGCGAAGTGAAACAAAGTGAAACCTATCACCCTATGTGAAGTGCGGTGCCTAGCAAAATATTAAATATTTCTTAAATAAAGGTATCGTCTTCAAAACGATTGAAATACGAATAAAATTATAGCCTCAATTGTTTTTTCATGGGATTATTTCAATGAAGAATCCATTTATTTATTTATTTGGACCACATACGAGTACAAAACACAGTATTTGCTCCTTTGCCCGAAAATCATACAAAAGTAGTACAAAAGAATATCAGGGAGAACAAAAGAACATAGAGCATTCCTACGCAAAAATAAATTCAGCTCATTTTGTTCAGTTAGTTCGGTGTGATACGCAGTAGTTCCTTATGAGGCTGCGAAGCTTTTAAGTCACGACTCTGGAGTTAAGTAGAGTATTAAACTGATCACATTCGCGAATTTTAAGTAGGTACACAGTACACAGTACACACAGGAAGTTTTTGATCCTTTCTTCAGGATTACGTACAAATCGGATTTACGTAACGTTTCATGTTTTTTATTAAAAAAAAAAAAAATAACCCGGACCCACAGTGACACAAAAATAAATCGAAATTAAAGATCGCTAGGTCAAATTTTCAATTTCCGTCAATATTGTTCTATTCGTACCTATTTAGATATTCCGTTATTTCGTCCGACAAGTTAGCACTTGACTGCTTTCTGACGGGGTGTGATTCTGCTAATAAATCGTCGATGTCGCCTCTGACAAGTTTTATTAGAATATCAACTTTATTTCTATGGGATGCCAAAAATAAAATGTCACTAACAACGAAGTTGCCATGGAAATGAGCGATGTTTCATCGCTGTAACTTTACAGAATGCAGGGGCTGATGTTAAGTGATGACGTAGACGAAGATGGAATTGAATTTACTTGGAATCAGATACAAGTCGAGGCTACCCGTACCTCTGACAGTTTTTATGCGATATCGTACCGGAACGGTAATAGTAAAGAGTGATGCTATGTGAACAAGTAAAACTGTTCGTATAACTATTTTTTTATATGTACTTGTATTCACAGAATAGAGAATGATACTGAATGAGTATTTACAAGCAGCGTGGTGAGGCCGGTGAATTCCATAAAAAAAACAAACATTATGCGTCTTATTAACATCTGCATACACAAACTTTTTTCATAATTTGCATTTCCAGATTTAATAACAACAATTACGTAAATTAATATAATAATAAACTAATATAATAACCAATAATTACCTATAAAAATTTACATTATAATAATCAAAAATTACCAAAAAAAATTTATTTCCTTTTAGTGAACAGTTTTTGCGCTCTATCTGCTCATTATTCTTTATAATCTGTGGTACTTTCTAGTGTCAACAATAGAGGGGGGAAAGGGCGCAGTAGCAAAAAATATACTTTTTGTCAACTACCCACCCCCACCCCACAATAACTCAAGAGTTAACTAGATAATGCGGCGTAAACGTAAAGCATAGGAGCACGTGCAGAACCTTTTTCCATTTCGGCGGCAAATTGCAATGCTACGTGACCCACGGCGGTCGTGACGTCACGCCGCGCCGAGCCGCCATCTTGTTTGGATATTGTTTAAACTTTTTTTGAAAAAAAGTCTTCTTAACCTTGTATGTTGTTGGGTTTTGTATCACATAGCAGACGAACCACGGTTTCGCCTGCGTAGTTCCCGTATACGATGACTAAATATCGCTAATAACTTGTCAAAAAAAAAAAAACGTGGCGTTCTATACCTACTGGTAAAAGAATTATTACAATCAATTCAATAGATCACAACAGAGATTACCCACTAAACTTATAAAGCTCACAAATTCTACCTCTTAATGTTATAAGTGTAGATACGGCTAACTTAAAACATAACGACATCAAATTATTTGATTGTTATACCACCACCCAGGTGATAAATCTGGGTGGAGTACGAGCCTCGAGGCTTAGCCTCCGTGGCCGGGTAAGGAGCGGGGATCTTGCTTCCCCGGTCATTTTCTTACAGCTCCTTTCGGGGCTGAGGCCTTGTAGATAATGGGTTGTCTTTGGTTTTAAGTAGGATAGGGTCCTCACTTAGATGAGAGTACGAGTTATATTAAAAATACGAACATAGAACCTCCTTTTTGGCAGTCAGTAAAAAACATGGCTAAAATTAATATATTTTTTTATAAAATAAAAAGATATATTTAACCAAAATAGGTACGAAGGAATTCAAATTTCGCAACATCGTCAAAGCGTCCTCTATAACATACGGTCGCAAATTTTTCATATAAATTTTCCGCTAACCGCGTGGCCATGTAATACAGTTTACGTGCTGGGCTTTGCGGTAATCTTCAATTTGAGAGAGCTTTGTCTATTAGACGTACAGTTCCGTCCGTCTAGAGCCAACATGATCCTCTATATAGAGGCGTACTCTAGCAATCATTGTAACGGTTTTATTGGCACTCTGATAACGTTTTCGCTACGTAGTTCTTTCATCAAACTAAACTGATAATACAGGCCATGATTTTAGGGGTTCCGTTGACCCGTTTGGCGCCTGGCTGGACCCTAAAGCGGCGAAGTGAAACGTGCGATGAATATACAGCCAGGGCGTCCCATGAGACTCTACTCTCAGACGCGCGGTCGCAAAATTTGCTTATAATGTTTTCTTATTCGCTGTGCATTACGTGACTGAGTCGTCCCTACGTGGTCAGCTTTGCTATGATCTCCCATTTGAGTGTATTTGTCTAGAGTTGCTACACATAATGGACATATGGAGGTAGTTTTTCCAGTTGTCAGATAGAGGGACTTTACTTTTGGCACCTAAACGGCGCGTTGCCTGCCTCTTTTTGGCGCCCGGTCTGATACATTCAGGGCAAAACTCCCTTCCAAAGACCGGAACTTTAAGCCGAGGTCCGAGTCTTTGAGGAGAGTCGTTCCACCTATTCTTCTTCTTCCCCAGGCCCCAGGTGATGCTTCTGCGGTCGCCCAAACCCTCCAGCTCCAGTAACGCCGCTGGTTACGGAGCCTGTGGGCACTTTGATTTTGTCATTGTTGCAGCTATTTTTAGTCCCGTCAACATTATGATAAAGATCAATAAAAATGTCATCTTTATCGTGGTACGTACGGTTCAAATCTACGAGGATTATAAAGGCAAAAGTAAGTCTGTCTATCTGTCTGTCTGTTACCTTTTCACGGCTAAATGGCTGAACCGATCAAGATGGATTTTAATATTATGGTAAATGGGACCTAGGAGCAAAACATAGGGTACTTTTTGATTCTAAAATAAATAAATACTAATAGAAGGGGGTGAAATATGGAGTGTCCTTAATTTTTAGAGTTATAGGTTTAAAAATGTGTTCATAAATCATGAAAAAATTATCGAATCGAAATATAATGTGATGCAAGAATTTTTAAAATTCAACATTTAAAGTGGTGAAATAGGGGTTGAAAGTTTACATTGATTTCCACGCGGACGAAGTCACGGGCGTTCGCTAATATAACTAGAAGACGCCGCTAGGTTTCACCCGCGTTTTTTCCGATCCCGTAGGAATGCGGGTATAAAATATAGCCTATAGCACTCGGGGGATAGTGTAGCTTCCCAACAGTGTTCCCAATAGAATTTTTTAAATCGGTTGAGTAGTTTCAGAGCCTATTCCATGCAAACAAAAAAACAATCAATCAAATTTTTTCTTTGTAGTATTAGTATGAAACATGTATTTATTTAGTATTCAGTATACGGCCTCGCTGGTACAGTGGTTAGACTATGTGACTTCGCATCACGAGCTCCGGAGTTCGAGACCAAGGTCAGGCTATGAAATACTGAGCTTACGGAATTTCTGTAAAACCAGCCCGAAGTTGGGAAATTGGTGATAATGACTATCGTATAACAGTAAGATACCCTGTATACGGAAGATATCCTGTACCTAGTGACAATGACTAATTTGTCGGCATTTATGTAAATAGCTAGTGTGTTATCGACTACGAATAACCGTTTAAGTGCGGTACTTTTTGTCCGGGAGTTCCCATCTGACATTTCACTCGGAGGTGAGGCGGTTCATGACATGACGCGTAGAGTTGGCGGAACTGGTTTATTTGCACGCTGGATACAGACTGAGCGTTTACACGCGACTTTTAAACCGCTTCAGTTCATAATTAGTTATTATTATATATTTATTTAGATAATTCAGCATCATTATTATCACCCAAATTTAACGGTCCGCTACGCGAGTTTAGGACGCACCATGTTGCCCTAATGCGGCATTGGGTTGGCGCATTTAGGGTGATATTGTTTGACTTCGTAACGATCACTCTTCGTATAACTATGTTTATTAGTAACCGACATCTTAATGTTATCTCCGAGGCATAGTAAGTGTCCACAGTCACCACCAACTTATCATCTTCGGGTTGAGAATTTCTTGAAACCAAGAAATGCCCAATTTTTTATAGCTCTACTCAGGACTCGAACCCACAGATTCGTGATCCGAGTCCACATACAACCGGACAACCGGACTAATTAAGCTGTTTGGCATTTACACGATTATGCAGATTATTATTCTGATTATGACGTCCTGAGTTCAACTTATATTATCGTGCTAAAGGAGCGTAAAGGACTACCAACCGTATTCACAAACTTTCGCCTTTAAATAATAATATTACTATGAAGTGTGGTGCGTTTACTTATTTTGTTTTAGAGGTTGTATTTGCATGAACTGTTATTAAGGTGTTGATAGACTTGAACATTCACTTGTAACAGAATATCGAGCATTCGCCGTTTTTATATTTGTCGAACTGAACAACGAGCCGAGCCAAGCATAGAGCCAAATATTGCTACGAACATCTTGATAATTCTATCGATCTATTCAATGTTTCCATTCCAAGAAAATCTGCCCGCTAGAATGTTCACTAGAACGTTCGATATAATGCTCGCTAAAATGTAATTTTTCTGTGATGTAACATTCGCATGAACGCTCAAGTCTGTCAGCACCTTAAAACGCAAGAAATAAACGCTAAGTGTGAACATGTCTTAATTTAACAATAAATATTAAAAGCAAAGATGCTAATAGTAATACTCGGCTCGCCGGACACGTGAGATGTCTTATTTGTAATTTATTTGTCAGTTAACAGCAAGTTTAATTAAATTGCGCTTCGAAACCGGATTTTTATGAAGAAGTGATCTTACTAAAGAGTGAAAAAACCGTCCAAGGATGTGGCTTCAAAGGATAACTGCATTATATTTTATAATAGGTATCCTACAATTTTATTATCTTTTAAAAAATATATAATTTTATATTTTATTATATCTTGTTTTGGCTGCTGCAGATGTCATATTATACCTAACTTAGCATTAAGTACTTAAATATTATATAAGTAAGTACACTCTTTTTTTCTCCAAAATGTTTTATGGAAGTCCAATTCTGATAAGTAGATATCATTCTGATATAAAATATTAAGTATTAAATTTCTGTTTAAACTTAAGTTAGTAACTATCAAAACTACATTAAAATAAATTTATTATTTAATGCCGTAAACATACACACGATTGTAACTTTGAAATAATTATTGTAACTTTCAAGTTTTCATAACTTTTTTTTGCGTAGATATTATATGTTATTATAACAAAAAAATATTTACTTAACCAGTCTACAGGTTAAATTATATTTAATAATATTAATACCGATAAATGTAATTGGACATAATATACCTACCTATTTATTATGTTGCAGTGACCAATGTAAATACACAAACGGCCTTGCCAGCAAATAATACGTCACAATTAATACGTGTAAGTAAACTGATATAATAATACTGATGAACTAGTTACTATAAAACAAAATGATTACGTTTATACATATATTTTGTATAAAGTAAATTAAATCATATTTGTCTTCATTCACTCATTAATTTAGCTAGAATTGGTGTCAGAAATTCTTTCCAACATAATGGAAAAAGAATATACCGGTCAACTTCAGCACCTCATCCTTATTGAAGTCGGTTAAAATTGTGAATTTCTTGGATTAGCGTATCGTATCTGCATCATATCGATCGAGACGAATCATACAGACTATATGTAAATTGTATACATATAGTTAGTACTGCACCACAATCAGTCAATTCATTCTTCTATAAGCCACGATGGCTCAGACAGACACAGAAATGCAAACTTATAAAGGTAGAATTCGGTTCTTGGCGACCGCGACCTGCGACCGCGACCGGGTCGTACGACCCGCTGCTTAGTATGAATTTATATGAAGCACTAAACTAAGACGGTCGCGCGAGACAGGTTCGGGATTTGTTTAGTGTTCCATATATATATTCATTAAGCAGTGGATGGTACGACCCGGTCGCGGGTAAACGGGACCCTTAACATACCTTTTTTACGTTGGGGGTTAAAAATAGATACTTGTTTTTATTTCTAAACTAATTTACGTAATTATATTGTTGTTTTCAGCGGGAGAGGCCATGGATTTGGTTAGGCGTAAGTCCTAAAGTAAGTATCATCATCATCATCATTAACAACCCATATTCACAGTTGAGCACGAGTCTCCTCTCAGAATGAGAGGGGTCAGCCGTAAGGATATTACAAAATTCCAAATAGAAGGCAAAGGTCATATCTACTGGGATACAGTGGATATGACCTTTGCCTTCTATTTTGAGGGCGTAGGTTCGAATCCGGTCCGGGGTATGCACCTCTAACTTTTCAGTAATGTGCATTTTAGGAAGTTAAATATCACGTGAAATCAAACGGCGAAGGTAAAACATCTCGAGGAAACCTGCATACCTACATGAGAATTTTCTCAATTCCTTCCTCGATAAATGGGCTGAAAGAATTTTTCAAATTGGACCAGTAGTTCCTGAGATTAGCGCGTTCAATCAAACAAACAAACTCTTCAGCTTTATAATATTAGTATAGATTGAACTATATTCAAAGGCCTTTAGGTATGATTTTCTTTACCAATAATTCTAAAAGTGTCAAAGCAAAATTGGCCAGTTTTTAAGTGAAATTGTCTACATAAATGTGCGTCCTTTTATTATAAGAGGTCAATACCGCACTTATTCAATTCTAAATTGTTAATTGTAGTAGGCCGTTAAAATAGGGTTTATAAAAAAAGTCTAACGTCTTTATTGTATCATTTGTTTCTTATAATGTTTGTTTCCTTGTTTTCCGGTGTACATATAAATCATAGTCATATAAAATAATGTCTTAGTTTTATAATGATTTATTTATTTTGCTATCATCCGCGAAAAGCCGACTAACCCTTGCGACAACGTCACCCAGGTCCGACAAAACACTCTATACATACGTTTCACCCCGAAACCGGAGCATCCTCGGGAGATGTTGACTCTACAACGTGCAATTGCACGTACGTTGTCGCATGAGTTCGTCGACTTTTCGCGAAGGATAGCAAAATAAATAAATCATTATATAATCATGATGAACTTCCGCAAAGTAACGCCTGCTTCTATCCAATAATGTTTTAGGTTACGACAGCAGGGCCCACCACCGAGAGTGAGGACAATCCCTGTTCTCCATACAACCCACAAGTGCCCGACTTTAAGGCTCCAGGCCGCAGAATTAGTGAATCAAGTCAGTATATTGCATACATTTATTAAATACACATATAATAAAATATAAGTACCTAATGTAGTTTTTCTCTAAGGTCTCAACTATCTTTATAAGTAATAAAATTCATCAAAATTTTTGTTCTATATTTTTATTAAGTTTAATGTACGTTTTAACGTAATTTTATTTTTAACCAACTTCAAAAAAGGATGAGGTTCTCAATTCGAACCTATGTTTTTTTTTTGTAATATACTTGTTCTACGTATAAGTTGTACTAAACTAAGAGTCAGGGGCGTAGCTACCGCCGTATCAGCCGTATCAATGGTACGGGGCCCCCGGACTACAGGGACCCCTTACGTGTGATACCAAACATTAGTAAAATGTAATCGTCAAACTCCTTTGGTTTGAAGAACCTACGGATTCCCGTATATTTATAGGATCTTCAAACGTCTTTCTAAGAAATCTTTACCCTTCATAATGGACCCCTCAACTAATTGTGATACAGGGCATCCAAGGCACGCTACGCCATATTTATTTACATAGACTACCCTGTACTCTTAGCAGTGGCTAAGAGTACAGGGTAGCAGTAGTGAGGAGCGGAATTTTGTAATAGGTAACTCGTCCAGTGGCATGCACAAGGGTTTTAACTAGGGTAGGCATTATACGTACAAATTGTACAGAATAGAAAATTCCTTCTACATTAAAGGTTCGTAATGATTCCTCAAGGTAGGCAGTGCATTTATGTACCTATCTATGAAGTGCACGCCAGTGCTCGATTATGTGTTTTTAGTCACGTGTTTTTGGCTAAGTAGGTATCTTAAATTATTATTTAAATCCATAAAACTCAAGTCACAGAATAACAGATATAGAAACCTACGCTAAATATACGTACATTTTTATTCAAGTACGAATTAAACTTTACCTTATTAGATCTTCAATTAATCAAAAGCACAGCAGCACAAAACGCCCCTGCAGGGTAGTCTATGTAAATAAATAGTAACACTTGACGTTTCAAAAGTGCAATACCTCATTTACACTTACGCGCGAGCGGCGAGACGAACCGCGAGGCGAAGTACGGGGCGAGAGTGTATACAGTGCGCTCGTAGTTCGTCTCGCCACTCGCGGCGCTCGCGTTCATAGCGAGCACGCGAGGCGAGGACGCGTCGATGTACGCGCGAGTGTAACTGAGCTACAACGAATTTTGAATGTTGTCATTTATATTCCAGAATGTTTAGAGTATATATGGGAAAGAAAAAATAGACGGGAACAAAGCACAAGGCGCCATGAATGTAAGTAACTGATTGACAATTTATTTACTTGAGGCCATTATAGTCTAAGATCCGTATTAGAAACGACCTTTACATATCTGTTTATTGGATGAAAAGTGTTTTATATCAAACTAGCAGACACCGCGTGGTTTCACCCGCGTGTACACGCACTCTAAGATAGTGTAGCTTCCCAACAGTGAAATATTTTTTTAAAACGGGACAATAGTTCCTGAGGTTGGCGCGTTCAAAAAAACAAAGAAACAAACTCTTCAGCTTTATAATTTTAAATATAGATTATAAAGCTGAAGAGGCCTTAAAGTTTCCTGGTCAAATTAACCATTCTTAACTATAAATATTATTAAACAATTATTATTAACCATTATTAAGTTATTAACTATCATTCGACTATTCATCATCATCATTATTAACCCTTACTCGGCTCACTGCTGAGCTCGAGTTTCTTCTCAGAATGAGAGGGGGTTTAGGCCAATAGTCCACCACGCTGGCCCAATGCGGATTGGCAGACTTCACACACGCAGAGATTTAAGAAAATTCTCTGGTATGCAGGTTTCCTTACGATGTTTTTCCTTCGACGACTTCGTGAGACACGTGATATCTAATTTCTTAAAATGCACACAACTGAAAAATTAGAGGTGCATGCCCGGACCTAGACCTACTAAAGTAATCCGAACTATTTACACAGCCTTTCTTGATGAGTAGGTACTATTTACCAACAAACATATTAAAAATGAGGGTATAAATCACTAGTCATTTCACACCTAATAATAATTATAATTAACTTGTTCTTATATTAATGAAAATAAGCTAATAAGCTAATAATAATAATGATTAATAAGCTTAGAACAATTAGATATGGTTAATATATTTTATATCCAAACCATACATAATTTATAATAAATAAGTTATGAAACGACATCCATTTTTACCAACAAAGAAATTAGAAATGAAGTTCTAATTTCTTTGTTGGTAAACAGTACTCATCAAGAAAGGCTGTAGTATAGGCTTAAGAAGGAAGTGGGCTTACTTGGTAAAGTTGAGTCTATTCTACTCATACAACTGAGTTTACTACGCCGCTTTGTTGCGGAATGGTAAATCGCTTGGCGGTACGTCTTTGCCAGTAAGGTGGTACTAGCCTCGGCGGATGCCTTTATTATCAACAAGTTAGATATTTATGTAAATAGGGAACAGATTAAGTACCTATTTACAAGTAATCATTTTTATTGTACAGGCTTTCAGTACAAGCTCAGGCAGGAAGGCGCAGCTGTCCCTCACTTTGCCATTGGTGGTAGAAACGCTTTGCCGGCAGAATTTCCGCATATGGTAAATTATAATTCTGTACAGTTTTATTGTATAATTATATCGTTATATTTATAAAGGCACTTATACAGGATGCTCGGGAGTATTTCCCATAACTAAGTATTTGGTTATATTCTTTAACGAAAATTAATTAAAAATATTCAAGGAACATGTGTTCTAAAACTAATATTTTCGGGGTAAAAATTTTTAATTATAAAAAAAAATTAAATATTTCTTTTGTAAATACATCTTAAAATGTGTCCCTTATACGCATCCTTATAATTATGACGTAGCCAAGTTTTACGTATTTTTAAATGCAAGGATAGATGAAGTCGTGTGTTACATGGATAGTCGGAATTATTTGAATTATTTTTTTATTTATTTGAATTTGGCTGGTGGGAGGCTTCGGCCGTGGCTACCACCCTACCGGCCACCGCCGCCAAGCGATTTAGCGTTCCGGTACGATGCCGTGTAGAAACCGAAAGGGGTGTGGATTTTCATCCTCCTCCTAACAAGTTAGCCCGATTCCATCTTAGACTGCATCATCACTTACCATCAGGTGAGATTGTAGTCAAGGGCTAACTTGTAAAGAATAAAAAAAAAAAAATAATTTGTATGAAAACATAAAAAATATATTAAAAAAAAAAATATTAGTTATGCAGTTCGGCTCCTATAAGTGGACTTGTCAATGCCTTGAAGTAATGGGAAATACTTCCGAGCATCCTGTATATGTTTAAACTGTATAGTTGAACTTAAAAGTTAGAACGTCCGTGTGTAGGCAAATCAGTAAACTGCACCGGAAAATAAAAAATAAAAATATCTTTATTTGCAAAAAATATTACGGAACCAAGTAGTCGATTGTCTGTAGTCCACATTAGTCCACATTAGTCCACATTAGGAGATCTGTATCGTAGGATATCCTTGTTTTTTTTCCATTGGACAAAAAATATTACATTATGGGAAAATATAAGTAAAATTTAGCTACGATAAGTATGTAGATGATAATTTATGTTGTTTATATTAAATCTCGAACTAAGACCTATTCAGAATATTTCAAGATAAAACTGTACAGTTAAGACTGAGGGTCTGTAGCCCGTATTAGAACCTAAAACACAGGTATACGTTTACTTGGGGCTATATTAGTGACTAGTGTTGTGTTTTAGTCCAAATTATATCTAGAGGCGCGGCAGAGCTCCCGCCAAGTTTTTATTTGTTTTAATATTAATAAAAATGGTTTAATTATCAGGGGGCACTGGGATGGAGAGCAGCTGTGGGCACGTGGGTGTTCAAGTGTGGAGCCAGTCTGATCAGCTCCAAGTTCATGCTGACCGCCGCGCACTGCTCGAAGGCTTCACCGCTCGACACCAACCTGATGAACGTCGTGCCCGAGATCGTACGACTTGGTGACAAAAATATTATAGACACGGTAAGTGGTCGGAAAGACGTTTTTACCAGTAGGCCGTATGACCCACGATATTCGCACATGCACAAAAGCGTTAAACATACCAGGGTAACAGGAGAGTATAGAAGGTTGATTTATACTCAACACTCAGTATAGTGCCACATTCTTTATTGAACCGATGACAAATACTGGATATAACGTCGCGGCGGTCGCCATTACCACCCTCACCGGGCCTGCTAGCGTATTCACTATTTTGGTCTTTATTGTCAACCTATTAAAATAAACACCAAATCAACTGAGATATGTCATCTAACTACTGTATGATATCCACCAGTAGGCACCGGATGACATTTGTTACATAGAATCTCAATATTATTTCGTATATGTCAACTAGCATAAGTCAAAGATAGTGAATTAACCTGCAGATAAGTTTGTAGCAATAAACAATGCTTTTAATTTTTTACGAATACAGTGTCTGGCTACAAACAAATGTAACAGTAAGGCTAGGTTCACAATAATTTTTTGTTATAATTTTCACATAAAAAGGACTTATGTAGTAAAACTTTTATACGCACGCAGTACTTAGCGAGTAAGATGGTGAATGCGTTACGAAAAATGTAATCGGGCCAGGTAAACGGATGTTGAGAGGGAGAGCTAAAGAAGTCTTATATATTGTTTTGTTATTGTTTTTTATTTCTTTGACTTTTGTGACTTTTTTCTACTATATTTTATTGCAGGTTTCAAATGGTTTCAGTCCAATAGACGCAAACATTCTAAGAATAATTGTGCACCCAGAATATAAAGCGCCCAAAAAGTACTTTGACATAGCGATCATAGAGTTGGAGGAAGAAAGACAATTCTCTAGCAACATTCAACCAGCGTGTCTGTGGAATCAATTCGATACTAGCAGACTCGGAACTTCTGCTACTTTGACTGGATGGGGAGTTATTGAAACAGGTAAGATATAGTTAGTGGCGTGCATTTCATAGATGCAACAATGTACTGCCTATCCTAAGAACCCAATACAAACCTACAGCATACATGTTGGACAAGGAATTTTCCAAATATTACTTATGGTGCATACTCTAGGTAGAGACCTTATGCACGCCACTGGTTATAGTTGTTTTTTATTCGGAAGATGGTTTTAGATGCCACAGAGGAACATAATTGTTAAGCTTCTCGTATTTAATGATGATTTAGTTACAGAGGAAGGCCTCTGTATCAACAGAGGCCTGTCTCTGTCTGTCCACCTCTTTTTCCATTGTCTTCTTCTGCGATATCTAAGCCAGTTTACTAAAAAATCATTACTTGCCCACTCACTGGCAAAAAGATGATAATTCCTAAACATATTTTAGGTTACTCCCAAAAACATGTTTATACAAGCTATCAATCCTGCAATTACAATCTCCCAAATTCGTGTGTTCGTTTTTGCACAACAAACGGAGAAATCATCCGACGTTAAAACAAGTTAACATTATTGCCCTGTTTTATCGACCCTGCTTGTTTCCTTACAGATGAGGAGATGTGTAGCTTAGACCCACAACGCTGCTTAAATTTGGCGGGCTTAGAGTATAATAATGTTCCATCGGCTGTCGGTTTTTTACGCGAACACAAAGGCGATCGCAGTGTTCACAACTATTAGAAACCGTCCTTGAAATAGATTCGCGTAGACAATTTGCTTTGAGTTCGTGTGTTGCCCACACTATTGACTCTAATTACACGTAATCTTACATTACGCGTTACACACGTCTGGACCCGGCTTTATATAAAAAGCGTCCAACAGCGTCACCCTCACCCGGCCTGCTGGTCTATTTTGGTCTTTATTATCAATCTATTAAAATAAACATAAATCATCTAAGAAATGTCATTTACCGTCTATGAAAGGTTTTAATTATTTAACGGTCACTATCAGATTTGTTAATAATAATGACCGGGATTGTTTGTTTGATTTGTTAATAGTATTATAACATGCTCTCTGAGACTTGGGGTGTTTTCCTCTTTCCCACTCCAGGCTAAGAATTTTTACTGAAAATCTCTTGGTCGAAAGAAAAGCTCAGAATAGTGTTGGAAGTCTTTGAATGTACTATAAAAGTTAAACTGGGAAATTTTAGAGGAACTGTTCAGTAGTAAACAGAATGCCTAATTAGTTAGGTCTTGTTGTTGTTTTTGTATGAAAATACGTAGTCTTTACTCCACTTGTAAATAGTACAAGTTCTAAAGATTAATATTTATGCAAAAATATAAATTACCAAATATCATAAATATGTTGCGGTCGAAGATTATCAATAAGCAAAGTAAATTGGATCCAAGGTCTCGTTTTATTTTTGTAGGTATAGTCGATATTTTTAATTGTAGAGTGTACAAAGAGCAACAAAAAAGAAAGGAGTCAAAAATGTCGTACCTCGACGGAGAAGCGAGTTATTGTAAAGAAACTGAATCCAGCCCTTTTTCAAGACGGCGCGAAATGCACATAGGAAATCTTGATCGAGAATTTGAATTAAAGGATCCCCCATGTCATACCCAAAAAACACCTTTCTCGGTTATTTTGGATTCCTAAGGCTGAGCCCAAACTAGGCCCATGTACCTAATTCTTAAGAGGGTTTTAGGGTTTTACAAGTAAAAAACGTATATTTTAACCTATACTGACAATAAGGCTGAACCCAAACTGGGCCCATGTAATTGTTAAGAGGGTTTTAGGATTGTATAAATAAAAACGTATATTTTTTAATGTTTAGCTAGAAGACTGACGTCCCCCATACTCCAAGCTGCTGTGGTGGATGTCATAGATTCGGAGCAGTGCGACAGTTTGCTGAGGTCGTCGTGCAACAGGCAGTGGTGCGGTATACAGGAGCATCAGATATGTGCGGGGAAGTTGGCTGGAGGCGTTGACGCTTGTCAGGTAACAGGATACTTCTACAAAACACGTCTTTGGATATTAAATTCTTTTTTTAAAACCGCTCTCTGGGTGCGCGGTCCACAGACGCGTGATTTCAAAAACATATTTTTTAAAAATCTTTGTACGTTATGAGTGTTTTATTCTTAGGTAGAGTAAATTATTGCATAGAAAAAATTAAAAACCAAAGACAATTTAGAAAAAAAATAACGGTAAAAATTTAAACCAAAGCGGGTTTTGTGCGATAGTCGGGCAACTATCGCTCGTCTGATTTCAACTATTTTTCTAAAATACGTTGTTTTGCAGTACTAATTACGTTTATTTTTTAAAATTAGTTTGTTTAATAATGATTCCCACCAATAAATTAGTTTATAACATACACAACTTATAAGAAATTGGTAACTTTAGTACCCACGGGCAGTTTACTCGTTTCTTCCGCGGGAAGCGACACAATAGGGGTTTGCGCAATATGGCGTTTCACAGTTGAAGCTTTCTAGCAAATAGTCAATCACAATTGAAGTCATCATCATTATTAGTCTATTTTAGCAGACAGCCCTCGCTTTTTATAAAAGAGAGTATATGGTTATATTTATAATAAAAAAAACTTGGTGCTGAACTGCACTATACGACTGTGTGCTTAGTTCTAGATAAGTTTGTAAAATGGTGGTAAAAAAAAAAAATAACCTTGGCTGAGTTTGTTGTGGGCTCTTCTTGAACCAAGGCGCGAGCCCAAAAGCATGAGCACATTCAGTCAATCTCAACAATGGATACAAAACAAATGAGCACTGTCAGTCAATTGAGCTCCTACAGTGCAGCACATCACC
This sequence comes from Bicyclus anynana, assembly GCF_947172395.1. Classification (NCBI taxonomy): domain Eukaryota; kingdom Metazoa; phylum Arthropoda; class Insecta; order Lepidoptera; family Nymphalidae; genus Bicyclus; species Bicyclus anynana. Next base: position 3,551,293 of record NC_069099.1, read on the forward strand.
CTTCCATCAATGCGTTTCTCATCCTTAAACCCATTGAAACATCGCCTGCGACGAGGACGACGCCTTTAATGTGGCATGACATTTAAAGTATTGTAAACGCAGCATCCCAGCGTAGACGCAGAGTCGTTTTCCTTCTTGTGCATATGTATTCTGTGACGGAATAAACTAATGGGGCGTTGTTTTTAGTATGATAAAGTATGACTGTGCAGTCAGCGACGTCTCGGTGGCAGCCAACGGCAGTCGACTGCAGTCGGCGACCGCCGCCGAAACGTCGCGTCGCGTCGCGTTGACTGCGGTCGTCGATAATAGTTGTCGCTCGTTTAAATTAACCCTAACAATCACTATCAGAGATCCGATGGCTTGATGCGCTATATGAAGTAAACTTTAAGAAGTTGACTTCATAAAGCGCATTTTGACAATTACTACTGTAATTTTTTTGGAAAAAGACAGCAGTGTGACCATTGTCCAACTAATCCAACTGTCCAATATGCAGTCAGTATGCCACCACACGTGGACTTCATTTGTATAGCTTTTAGGATAAGTTAACTTAAATTTCTTAGTATTATTAACTCTACTCTAAAATATCCTTTTTTATTTTACTGTAACTTGACTTAATATTTGTTTTTTTTATACAGGGTGATTCTGGAGGGCCTTTGCAGATGAAAATATCTCTGCCACCGTCTCCAGAGGGACCGATGCACTACGTCATTGGAGTTACATCGTTCGGAATCGGCTGCGCTCGGCCGAACTTGCCCGGCGTCTACACTAGAGTTTCATACTTCGTTGATTGGATCGAAGGAATTGTTTGGCCTGAAAATAAATAGTTCTAATTAATAATGAGTCTATTTAAATTTTTTCGTACTCTTCTAACCTAACAATTGAAAAAAAAAATATGCGCGAGATCGAGACCTCCTCCTTTTTTGATGTGAAACATCTATAACCGCACGTAAAATCGATTTCGAAATCATCTCTCTCGCTACACTGAGCTCGGATACCTATAGCTCAGTCTCTGCCAGGCGTCTCGTCTATATACATAACTCGTCTATATATATATATATATATATATTTAGATCATTTTTTTTATTACATTCTCTTTGTTTTGATATTCCTGTACAGGAGGTTGGATAAAAATATGTAACTGGTACTCATGTTCAAAATTCAGTTGTAAGTTGCAGGTTAAATATTACAATCTATAAATGAAATATTACACATGATTGTGTTCCTAATTTATATATAAATTATAGTTTCTATGGCACACTGTTAAATATTATTATAAAAAATGCGTAACATACAAACGAAAAATATTTACAATAGCAAGCAACTTGGTCTATTTACTACTGTGCTCCTTATATATATTCCTGGTAAATTGTTCTATGACGTGTTATTGCGTAGTAACTTTATGGGTTTTTAGTCATTGTGTTACTAAATGGCAAGTTATATTTACGTAAACATACGAGTAGTAGGTAAATTAAATAATTCGCAGATTACTATACCTACCTTGTCTTCGTATGATTTATAATATTTATTTAGAACGTATTATAAGTAACAGTGTTCTCTGATTTGGCGGACGTATTCTGCACAACATATAATTTGACCTTAGGTCATTGCTTATCATTACTGTATCTACTTATTATTATGTGTGTAAAGTATCAACGATGACGTCGTGTATCCAAACTATGACATTTAACTAATTAAAAACTCCTGGATTTTCACAGTTTATTAGTGTTAAGTAGTTCTAAATATAATTAAGATTATTTACAAAAATTTTAGTGTGAGTGCATTACGTGGTCTACTACAACAGAAAGATGATGTCTAAATATTTGGACACTATGACGTTGAAATTCGTCTTATTTGCTAGTAAGTACTATAATACACAGTATTTTTTATTTTTGTTTTATTATATATGGCAGTAGTGTACTGATTTCAGTGAGTTATACATTATATGACGTTATACATTATATCACGTGTCTCAAACGGTGAAGGAAAACATCGTGAGGAAATCTGCATACCAGAGAATTTTCTGCCAATCCGCATTGGGCCAGCGTGGTGGACTATTGGCCTAACCACTCTCATTCTGAGGGGAGACTCGAACTCAGCAGTGAGCCGAATATGGGTTGATAATGATGATGATGATACATTATATGTATATATGATTTACTTTTCCACAGTGACCTATATTACACTATAAATACATAGTTGAATTTTACAATATCATTATAAAATAATTAATTGTATCTATTAAATTGTTTTATTTTACTTGTTTTCGAAACGCATGATCCTGCGGTAGTCTCGTGGAATTCCAAAACGAATTTCCATTTTTGACGGCCTCCGTGGCGCAGTGGTATGCGCGATGGATTTACAAAACGGAGGTTCTGGGTTCGATCCCCGGCTGGGCAGATTGAGATTTTCTTAATTTGTGCAGGTCTGGCTGGTGGGAGGCTTCGGCCGTGGTTAGTTACCATCCTACCGGCAAAGACGTACCGCCAAGCGATTTAGCGTTCCGGTACGATGCCGTGTAGAAACCGAATTTTCATCCTCCTCTTAACAAGTTAGCCCGCTTCCATCTTAGACTGCATCATCACTTACCATCAGGTGAGATTGTAGTCAAGGGATAACTTGTAAAGAATAAAAAAAAAACGAAAATATGCATTAGGAAAATGAATACGAGTGTATGTGGCTGGCCTTATTCGGTTCCTTACATAAGATTGAAATGCAGCGATGTCAAATATTTGTGGTAGAAATAAGTATAGTAGTGATAGTAATAAATGGTTTAATATTTACAGGTATATTTTACAGCAGCTGTTTAGCAAAAAAGGTAAGATTAATTTTGAATGATTTTTATATATTGGTGAAAACTGCATGGAAATCTGTTCAGTATTCTTTGAGTTTATCGCGAATGGACAGGCGGACAGACGCGGTGGAAGACTTTTTCATTAATATACTTATCTATATATTTAAATGTTCCTTACAGGATCTGTACAACAAGGTGTATGCCACATTTCCGGACGACCCGTGTGACGTCACAGAGATAAAAATGCCAGATTTTACCACAACGAAACGTTCAATTAGTGAAATCAGTGAGTAATTGATAGTGATGATGACGTCATGACGTATATATACTGTGTGAAAGAGTTGACGTAAGAGTTTACGCTTACGATACGCTTAGCTGTTACGCTAGATATGACAAGAGATGAGGGTAGAAAACGTTTTGACAGCCTCCATGGCACAGTGGTATGCGAAGTTGATTTACAAGACGGAAACTCTGGGTTCGATCCCTGGCTGGGTTGATTGAGGTTTTCTTAATTGGTCCAGGTATGGCTGTGGCCGTGGCTAGTTTACTTACCGGCAAAGACGTACCGCATAGCAATTTAGCGTTCTGGCACGATGTCGAGTAGAAGCTAAAAGGCGTTTGGTTTTTTATCCCACTTCTATCAAGTTAGGCTTCTTCCATTTTAGATTATATCATCACTTACCATCAAGTGAGATTCAAAGTCAAGGGCTAACTTGTAAAGAATAAAAAAAAGACAAGTTATTTAGGATCACAACATGCTAGTTGTAAAATATTTTATTGATTGTTTTTTCTCTCTTTCTTTTGTGTGATGTGTATTCTGAATAAACATTTCTTTCTTTTTCTCATTTAGCCGATGAGAAACAGGCGTTTACCAGCGCGTATAATATAACGGATTTACTTTGGAGAGTGTGCATAGGAACTTTACGATCTAGCTCTTCCATTTCCATTCTACCACAGAACAGCGAGACGTCGTGAACAATGGCGTCCTTTTGATGTCGACATCCACTTGACCCCATGAAACGTTTTGCATCAATGTTTCTAATAAGAACTACTAAGATGTGGAATGCCCTTCCGGCGTCTGTGTTTCCTGACACGTATAATTTGAGCATCTTCAATGCAAGAAGTATTAGGCGATATCTATCGTCATCATACGGGGCCCTTGAGCTGGTTCTTCGCACGCGGCACGATCCAAACTGCGAAGCGGCGACGCGGCGCTCAGCTGCTCGCATCGCGCGCTGGGAGAGGGGTTGAGTGGTAGGGAGTGAGGGTTCCGTTACACTCTCTGACGGTTCATTAATGTCATCTTCATTAGACTCGTCTTCTTGTAAGCAAAAGGAACAAACGCTATCTTGTTCCAAGTTTGTTATTTGGTTCGAAACTAGTCGGGCATACTCCGACCTTATATCACGTGAGTTTTAGCCGTGTTTCGTAATCAATTAATACTTATCATTGCTTTCCTTCAGGCATGATCGTAGTCAGGCGCAAGCCTATAAAATATTAAAAAAAATACAGAGTCGACGTTTCAGGGACGTTCTCGTAGGTTTAAATTTACCTGAATCTAAGTTTGTATGATGCGGATTTTCAGTAAACTAATTTTTTATGTATTTCAGAATGCTTTGAATACATTTGGCGTATACGATATGAACAAGGCAAGGTTGTGAGAATGGCTCAATGTAAGTATTTGTTTCACTTTAATAATTTTTCATAATATGTCTTCTAAAAACAAAAACAGAATATTTAATATTTTTTTATTGATATCTACATCCTATAAATATTATAAACGCGCTTTGTTACTCTTTAAGGCCCTACTCACACATCTGCCGCAGGGGCAATCTAGGGTGTGGGAGTGGGGATGACCCTTAATTGCATCCTTAATTGTGATGTGTGTAGGCATGCCGGGGCAATTTGGGAGGATGGCCCTGCGGCAGGGCGGCAGGGGCGCGAGACTATCCTTGATCCCTAAGTCGTCCCTGCCGTCGGTGCGGGTGTAGCGCGATTGGGGCAATTTCTCAGTCAGTTAGTCAACAGCTGTCACACGGAGTGCACGTACAAACAGCGTAGAATCAACACTTTTATAATATTCATGTGGCATAACTCACTTCTTTTCTGTAGCCATTTCTTCACCCAGTATCTCCTTTTCCTTTTTTTTTGAGGTAGCACCACAGAAAGCGCCAAGGCTACTCCAATATTTTGAGTGGTCGATAATATGGGTGCCATTCTCAATACGTGTGCTCAGCTCGGCTTATTCTGGAACACTGCACGGCAGGCAAGTGTGTAGAGATACTCCCGATATCGGCACAACCGCCGTGCACCCTAGATTGCCCCTGCGGCAGATGTGTGAGTAGGGCCCTTTTGACGTTACTACTACTGAAGCGATTTGGATGAAATTTGGAACGGAAATAGATTTTACTCTGGATTAGCACATAGGCTATAAAATCCATGAATTCCCGAGATTTGCGAAAACCTGATGATTTTCATGGTAAGAATGTTTGTTACTCTTGCACGACTCGACTACTAAACCGATTCCCTTGAAATTTGAAGTAGAGATAGATTATAGTCTGGATTAACATACAGGCTACTTTTTATCCCGGAACAATCTATGGTTCCCGAGGGATTTGTAAAAATACTAAATTCCACGGGGACTAAATCTCGGGCGTCCGCTAGTATTATAAAAAATATTCACTAAAATTAATATATTTTAGGCGAAAAGAAAGAAGACTGGACTCTTGTGTTAGGGGGAAGTGATGTGTCTCATGGCGAGTACCCGCATATGGTATGTATTTTTTATTTAATGACAAGCTAGCTTTTGACCGCGATCATAATGACGATTAGTCTAAGATGGTAGCCTAACAGTAAGAATAGTCTTACTTGGAAGAGGTACAAGCTTAAATAATATAAGCAATAAACCGGCAAAGTGCGAGTCGTACTCGTGTATGAATGGTATCGTACCATTATCGGCACGATTATAAAAACGGCAAAAAAATCATGTTTGTTGTACTCGTTTGGGAGCTCCTCTTAAATAAAATATTAATTTCATTTTAATATAACTATTAATTAAAGTAAATATATATTCTGTAAATATTTCAAGCATTTACCTACCTGCTGCTGTTATCAGTATCGAGTAAAAACGAGCTAAAAAATTACGTTTGTTGAATGGAAGGCCCGTTACTAATTATATTTTATTTATTTTGTTTTTCAATTGTAATATTTTCATTCATAATGTGCATTATGTAACACCTACTAATATTATTTTTATGTTAATTTAGTTATTATGGAAATAATAGGCTATATTATTACGATTCTGTTTTTCAGTATTTGTTGTTACAGCAGCAACTGATAACAGCGTGATAATTTCATGGGTATTGCTATCACGATTTTATTATTTTCATGGGAACGGGAACTACGCGGGTGAAACCGCGGTGTCTGCTAGTAGTATTACAAATACTTTGCTGTAACAATTACCCCTTTACCCTTTAGGTACCGTTCTCTTTTTACCGTTGTTTTTATTTTTAAATTTTGGTATGGAACCCTAAAATAAAAATTGTAACGTATTATTTTTCTAGGGTGCCCTAGGATGGAAAGCGAAGGTCGGTACATGGATCTTCAAGTGTGGCGGCTCGTTAATCAGCGAGAAGTTTTTGCTGACGGCCGCGCATTGCTCCTGTGTGTCGAGCACCGACAAGAGCGTCACCGAGGTGCAGCCCAAGATCGTGAGACTCGGCTGCAAAAATATTATGGACGTTGTGAGTCTTAGTCATACAAATCATTTAGTACGGCAACAGGATTTGTGGTTTTCATCCCAAAATATAGAGACCAGCGCCAATGTATATTTGGCTCGTATGGGTTCGAATACGGTCCGGGACATGCACCACTACCTTTTCAGTCTCAAAAGGTGAACAAAAACATCGTGAAGAAACCTGCCAACCTGAGAATTCTCTCAATTCTCTAGGTGTGTGAAGTCTGCTAATCCGCATTGGGCCAGCGTGGGGGACTATTGGTCTAACTTTCTGAGAGGAGACTCGTGCTCAACAGTGAACCGAATATGGGTTGTTAACGATGACGATGAGTGTTAGCTATTCAAATCATTATAGTAATGTAAGCAATACATAGCGTGTTTGGCAGCAAACTATTGAGATCAGTGATCACGTTTTTTTTTATAGTAGCCGAGAAATGCTGCTCTCGGAAGCTGTTTAAGCATAACTAGCCATAGAAAAGCAGTCACAGAATATCAACATGGCTGCCTGCGTCCTCTTTAGAATATCTGCACTAGACACTTAGTAGTCCAGCGCTCGTCACTCACTCCTACAACGTTCTTCAGCAGAGCAGGATGGATTTATTAATACAACTGTTAGAAGTATCTATCTAACATGAAATTGACTAATGATGTTGATTTGCATCTGTATATATTGTATTCTACCGGAGAGAGACTTGTACTATTTGTGCCCTCATCAACGCCTCTACCACCCGTTCTTCTGTGGAGCGGAATGCTTTATTCTATGCCAAATTAGTTCTTGACTGCGATCTCACCAGATGTTAAGTGACGATGCAGTCTAAGATGGAAGTGGGCTAATCTGATAGAGGTACAAGTTTATTCTATTTCACCTACAGAATCGTACCTGAACGCTAAATCGCTTGGCGGTACGTCTTTGCCGGTAGGGTGGTAACTAGCCACAGAAGAAGCCTTCCACCATTGTTCCATTTATGGAACATTCGGAGGATGATGATAATCCTACTTCCTACTAATATTATAAACGCGAAAGTTTGTATGGATGTTTGGATGTTTGTTACTCTTTTACGCCGCTACTACTGAAGCGATTTGGCTAAAATTTGGAAATGGAAATGGATTTTAATCTGGATGAACACAAAGGCTACATTTAATACCGAAAAAATCCATGGTTTCCCGAGATTTGCGAAAACTGATGATTTTAATTATATGAATGTTTGTTACTCTTTCACGCCTCGGCTACTCCTAATTAGTTGAAATTTGGTATTGAGATATGTTATAGCATGGATTAACACATAGGCTACTCTTTTTTCCCGGAAAAATTCATGGTTCCCGAGGGATTTGTGAAAAACTAAATTCCACGCGGACGAAGTCGCGGGCGTCCGCTATATGAGAGAGGATACCTACTTGTTCCATTTGTGGGACATTCGGGTGATAATGATGACAATGATTTATTGTTTAAGGATAAAGGAACTCACGCGTACGACGTGAACATCCTCAGGTTCATAAGCCACCACCGCTACCATCCTCCGCGGCAGTACTACGACATAGCCCTGGTTGAGCTGGAGCAGGAAGTGACGTTCCGTTGGCAGGTGCACCCAGCCTGTCTATGGACTGAATTCAGTAACCCTGACGAAGGAACTGTCACTGGTTGGGGAGTGGTTGAAACTGGTATGTTGGAAGTACCTTTTGTATGGAAACCTTTTATGATGAGGGTCTTCTTTAAATAACAACCTGAGGTCTCCCTCAGGAGGTTATAGAGGATTTCTACCCTCTTAAACCACCTCGATGATCCGCAGTGCATTTGTCCAATTTTAGGATATCTTAAGAAAATCTTGTATTCTAGTGTCTTTCTTGCGCTTCGCCAGTAATGCTTATATTCAGAAGTAATTTAGTATCTTGATGTTTATCAATATTATAGAAACCTACAATTATGGAGAATGCTTATTGTAACTCTTCTGGAATTTTATTCGAAAAAACATCGTATTGCAAATTTTCTCTGAACATTTTTCACACTATTTAATAAAATACCTAAATAATAAAAGAATTAAAAAAATAAAGTAAAGCAATGTAGATAAAAAGAAATCAAAGATGTAAATTTTTAGGACTATAATCTATACTAATATTATAAAGCTGCAAAACTGAAGAGTTTGTTTATTTGCTTGAACGTGCTAATCTCAGGAACGACTAGTCCGATTTGAAAAATTATTTTCGCCCATTTATTTATTGGCTGTATAATGTTATCAGCGTATTCCTACGGTGTCGGGAACCACACGGGTGAAATCGCGCGGCGTCGGCTGTACAATTTTGGTAAACCTTAACCTTAACTGATTCCGAATTGATGGACTCAGAGATATATTGTAGCACGACAACTTTGAGCAAGAGCCGTGATAGCCCAGTGGATATGACCTCTGCCTCCGATTCCGGAGGGTGTGGGTTCGAATCCGGTCCGGGGCATGCACCTCCAACTGTTCAGTTGTGTGCATTTTAAGAAATTAAATTTCACGTGTCTCAAACGGTGAAGGAAAACATCGTGAGGAAACCTGCATACAAAAGAATTTCTTAATTCTCTGCGTGTGTGAAGTCTGCCACTCCGCATTGGGCCAGCGTGGTGGACTTTTGGCTTAACCCCTCTCATTCTGAGAGGAGACTTGAGCTCAGCAGTGGTATATGGGTTGATAACGTAACGTAACAACAACTTTGAACAAAACAAACTTTTCAGGCAGTCTCAAAACGTCTCCGGAGCTACAAAAAGCTGATATAAGGATAGTAGAGTCGGATGATTGCGACGAAATGCTGCAGATGAAACGGAATCAACGCAAATGGTGGGGCATCGTGTGGCACCAACTCTGCGCCGGAGACTCCGCCGGACGCATTGACACTTGCAAGGTAAGCACTTCAATGAGGATTTCACCTGAAAGAAGGCGAGATAAAAAAAATACGTGCGTACAAAGTACACATGTCAGAAGTGAAACTTCTTTGGCGAACTAATTTATAAATAACTAAGAGGAAGGGAAAAAGGAAGATAGGTTAGCTCTGACTAAATACATTAAGGACTAGTATCGCACCCAAATTCACGAACAAATTTTTCTGCCATTTTCTAAGGAAAACGAGCTTAGATTTCATACATATCTTATAATAAACTAGCAGTTTTTGTTCATTTTTTATACCATTTAACTACACAAAAAGGTATTTTTACAGAGGTTTTTAACCGACGGACACGATTGTAAACTATGAAACATCGATTCTATAGAGATAGTGTTTATATTCGCATAAGATCGTTGATCATATACTTTGACAGAAAAAATAATGTCTTGCGAGGCAGGTCTTTATCTAATTAGTCTGAGTAGGTTAGGAATTTAATTGTCATTAAAATATATAAAGTGTTGAAAATTAATGTAAATTGTAAATTAAATTTTTTCAATTTATTTCTTTAATATTTACATTGCGCGATTTCTCTCTCTCGTTCAATCTTTCTCACTATAGCTCTCTCCCACCTCTCACTCCATAGCACTGTGCGTGATACGATGTTCGCTCTGTTGCTGATGTTGTCTGCTCACTTTTTCTCAATCTTTCTCACTTGCTTGCTCCCTACTCTCACTCCACGGATAGTTGCTTCATGCTACGTTCGCCCTGTCTTTCTCTCAATCGGTCTCGATCGCTCTCTCTCTCTTTTTCGACACTTACGTTACATCTGTAAAAATTTTACCCTCATGCGCCTAAGGAAGTTTCACTTCAAAAAAAATAACAAAAAGTGTGCCATGGAACCACAAACTCAACTTTACAAACACGAACACCATTTCTGGCTTTCTAGAAGAGGGGTCACCGAATGTTTTTTTTTGGTTGTGTAAGTGTCGTAGTGCCGTTTATGGCGGCGTCACCAGAGGTTGAGTCCATATGTAATGTATGAAAAATACAGAAAAGAGGTCGGTGGCAGCGTTTTCGAATTCAGTGCCTCGTGATCCGAAACTAATTAGTGTAATCATTGAACCAACAATACAGTCGGATTGATGATGATCAGATGTTGTCTATACTAATATTATACAGCTGAAGACTTTGTTTGTCTGATTGAACGCGCTAATCTCAGGAACTACTGGTCCGATTTGAAAAATTCTTTCAGTGTTAGATAGCCCATTTATCGAGGAAGGCTATAGGCTAATATATTATCCCCGTATTCTTGCGGGAACGGGAACAACGCGGGTAAAACCGCGCAGCGTCAGCTAGTAATTTATATGTCGGGGATCGAAGCCCGACCGCTTTATATACATAACGAAGTGCGCACACCAGTGTTTGTTTTTTTTTTGACAAATGCACCAAAACAGCCAGGATTACTAATAAAGCAAATTAATATTTTTGTGTTTCTGATACAGATAAATGGTTGACATTTATGGTCAAAATTATTAAAATTAAAGAATAAAATGTTTTTTATAATATTTAATCTCACAAAGTTCATTTATAAAATGTTGAGCACTTTTTTGACATAAAAACTCTTTGCCAAGATTTAAAAAAGTACCGTTCGTTATTACGGATGATAAAGGTTTTATATTACATTACGGCACATGTGCGTAACGAGATACATCACGATATTGAAATAAGCGACACTTTACGAGCAAATAAATAAACTTTCCTTTTGATATTTCCAAGGGTGATTCAGGCGGTCCGTTGCAGACCCGCATACCTCTGCGGCGCTCAAGCACTTTGTTGCAGTGGAAGCTGTACCAGATAGTTGGAGTGACGTCATTCGGGTTCGGCTGCGCTCGCCCCAACACTCCCAGCATTTACACGAGAGTTGCGAGCTTTGTCAGCTGGATCGAGAACATTGTGTGGCCGACAAACAAGACGCTTGAAAACCGTTTTTTATTTAACACTTAGTTTAATTAGCTTTTTCATCATCATCATCATCATCATCATTATCAACCCATATTCGGCTCACTGCTGAGCTCGAGTCCTCCTCTCAGAATGAGCGGGGTTAGGCCAATAGTCTACCACGCTGGCCCAATGCAGATTGGCAGACTTCACACACGCAAAGAATTAAGAAATTCTCTGGTGTGCAGGTTTCCTCACGATGTTTTCCTTCACCGATTGAGACACGTGATATTTAATTTCATAAAATGCACACAACTGAAAAGTTGGAGGTGCATGCCCCGGACCGGATTCGAACCCCCGCCCTCCGGAATCGGAGGCAGAGGTCATATCCACTGGGCTATCACGACTTACTTTTTTAATGTACATAAATGAAAAGTTGGAGGTGCATGCCATGGACCGAATTCAAACCCATACCCTCCGGAATCGGAGGGAGAGATCTAGAAGCCATCACGGCTTAATGAAGCTTTAGCTTTTTTAAAGAATATATTATGCCATCAAAAACATTCTATCTAAAATATCTGCAAAGTCTCGGACGCGTTCGCTGTAAAAAGTTGTGTGCATTTACAAGTATGTATTCTAAAGCCATATTGAGTATTTTATAAGTAAAGTAGATAATTTCATTCATGCCCTATTTTAAATCGGCGATTAATCTTTATTTACAATGTTTATCTTATATAAATAGCGGCAAATGCAGTCACAGATTTATCTTCTAGACACAATATGTTTAGATATAAAAGAGAATCAGAATATATTTGCCTTTTATATAAATAAATAGTAAACTGTAAATGCCATTTTTTATTAGTATTTGTCCCTGACCCTATAAAAATCTCATGTCCAGCGATGGACGTTCATTGCTTGATGTGTTGATAGTGATTACTTATAAGTAGATTTAGTTGTTATAAAAATAGAGATACAGGGAATAGAGGAAAGTAGGAGTAAAGGAATAGAATAATACACATTTGGTTTGAAATGAAAGAGTTGTTTTATCTAAATAAAAAATATTTATAACTTATTCGATATCTTTAGTAATTAAACATTTAGTATTTAAAGTAAAGCAATTTTCATTATCTTTATGCCACCCTTCTGACCTTATTCCTAGAGATAAAAGGTTAATAAGGATAAAATAAGGATAAAAGGATAAGGGATACAATTAACTTTTGTCTGTCGCAGTAACTTGAAAAGCATACATATTTCAAAATCCAATTCACTTTGGTACACTAAGTTCTTCACACTACACTAAGTTACTTAGTACATTTTTTTTTATTTAAATAAAGAATATTTCCCATATATATATTTTTTAATATGACCAATATTCCAATTCCCATCCAACTAGTCGGGAAAGACTGTGTTAGGAGTGGGTACGACAATAGACCAACGGGGCGGGGATCGAACCACCACCCCTTGATGATAAGTCCGACCGCTCTTACCGTTGAGCTATTGAGAACTTAAGGTACTTAGTACATCAAGTTCTTAGTTCAATGTAAACTGATGTCAAATTATAGTTGATTCAGTGTCGTGTCCCCAAACCTTGTCTTCAATCCAATCTATGAAGCTGGAGACCCGCGTGTATATGCCGGGACGGTTTTTTTGTCCGCATCTAATACCAAAGGAGGTAACTCCAAGGATCTGGTATATGTTCCCTTCAGTCTTCAAGGGCACCTTCACTTGTAAGGGACCACCGGAGTCACCCTGAAAATGGTATTGCAATTACTAAAGTAGTTATTGTAGCAAACAATAAATGAAACATTAACAAATGTGAGGAATTAAATAATCACACTAATATTATCAAGGCGAAAGTCTGTGTGTAAGTGTGTAAGTATGTTTGTTCCTCCTTTACGCTGCGGCTACTGAAGCGATTTGGCTGAAATTTGGAATGGAAATAGTTTTTACTCTGGATTAACACATAGGCTACTTTTCATCACAAAAAAATCCACGGTTTCCGCGGGATTTGTGAAAAACTAAATTCCACGCGGACGAAGTCGCGTGCGTCCGCTAGTATCTAAATAAAATGTAGCAACTGAATAAAATACTGTCAACAGTAGATTAATATGTACTTTTGGGGTAGGTAGTTAGTTGTGATTAAGCCCTCATTCACGTTCCCTCATCATTTGAGACACGTGATATTTAATTTCTTAAAATGCACATAATTGAAAAGTTGGAGGTGCATGCCCTGGGCCGAACTCGAACCTACGCCCAAATCGAAGGTAGAGGTCCACTGGGACAGGTTACTTGAAATGTAGTAAAATATGCAGATTCATACCTGACACGTATCAATGCCACCAACAAGCTTACCAGCGCACATCTGGTTTTCCTTGAACCCACCCCAATTTCTGTTATGAAACATTTCGAGAATACTGTCGCACTTCGGCGTGTCAATGATGTCAACCACAGCTGTCTGAAGCTCAGTAGGATGTTTGCCTGGAATGTACGTAATCTTTAGTTCTTATCCGAGTTTAAGAAGTAACTTTTCCTTCATCATTAATAACCCACATCCGGCTCACTGCTGAGCAGCAGTCTCCTCTCAGAATGAGAGGGGCTAAGCCAATAGTCCACCATTGGAGCAGCTCCAATACGAAATCGCAGACTTCATACACGTAGAGAATAAAGAAAATTTCCACTGTATGCAGGTTTCACGGTGTTTTTCCTTCACCGTTCGAGACACGTGATATTTAATTTATTAAAATGCAATAACTTAAAAAAAAGAAAAAGACCGAATTCGAACGTTTGCCCTCCGAAATCAGAGGCAGAGGTCTTATCCACTGGGCTTTTTTAGAGGCACCAACCAAATTAGTCCTTACAAGACCCAAAATAACCGATATAACTCACTCAACGAATCGAAAATTTAAAAAGGTAATGACGGCCTCCGTGGCGCAGTTATATGCGCGGTCGATTTACAAGACGGAGGTCCTGGGTTCGATCCACTGCTGGGCAGATTGAGATTTTCTTAATTTGTCTAGGTCTGGCTGGTGGGAGTCTTCGGCCGTGGCTTGTTACCACCCTACCGGCAAAGACGTACCGCCAAGCAATTTAGCGTTCCGGTACGATGCCGTGTTATGCCGTGTGCTGACAAGTTAGCCCACTTCCATCTTAGACTGCATCATCACTTACCATCAGGTGAGATTGTAGTCAAGGGCTAACTTGTAAAGAATAAAAAAAAAAGAACACAAATCGCAGAACCGGTATATAGTGAAGTCCCAAGATGCTGGGAATCTTGCACCAGAATACAGTGTTGCTTGACCCGTTCAGCATGGACTGACATTGTGTACGGTTACTGGATTAAGTCGGCGTGCCCTTGGAAGACCATTTATTATTTTATAGCCGTTCATTGTATGGAATGATGATGACATTAAAATGATGACAATAAATGGCTTGATAATTAAATTAATTAATTAAACAAATAAAAAACCCGACTGCATAAATGATACAAAAACTGAAAAGAAAAAAAAAACAAGCTCAGTCCAGAAGTGTAGAAAACAATTAGAAAACAGTCGGGACTTATTATATTGAATAGAATGATTTTCGTCTACATTTTTTAATTCTGAAAATCAAAAAGCCCTTGATATGAATTTGATTCCCATGTTGCAATATTAAAAAAAAAAAAAATCACCTCGATTCTACAGCGTCTCACAGACGACTTGTTGGTTTTTTTCTAATTTCACCTATCTAAGAACACTTGGGTTATAAAAACAAATCTAACGATATCTGAATTACGTAAATCCGTTCAGTGGTTTGGAAGATATGAGGTAATAAAGAATATTACATACATATATGTATACAAGATACGCGCGAAAAACATAACCCTTTTTGCAGTCGGGTAAAAATAGAACCAAATATCAAACCCAAAAAGTAGATTGAACGATGCTGGATACTCACCACCTTCAGTGTATCCCCAACCAGTTAAGATGGCCTCAGTGCCGAGGTGGCTAGTATCAGAATAGGGCCATAAGCACGCTGGGTGTAAGTTGCCTTTGAACTGTACCGGTGATTCGAACTCTATGACGGCTATATCGTAATACTTCATTGGTGACTTGTAGTCTGGATGGTTGATGAAATTTTTGATATTTACGTCTATTGGATTACCATGTATGTTAAACTGAAATAAATTTCCAAATATTTTAAGGCGATATCATTTGACGGCCTCTGTGGCGCAGTGGTATGCGCCGTGGACTTACAGTGGTCCTGGGTTCGATCCCCGGCTGGACCGATTGAGGTTTTCTTAATTGGCCCAGGTCCGGCTGGTGGGAGTCTTTGGCCGTGGCTACCGACAAAGACGTACCGCCAAGCGACTTAGCGTTCCGGTACGACGTCGTGTAGAAACCGAAAGGGTGTGGATTTCATCCTGCTCCTACCAGTCAGCCCAATTCCATCTTAGATTGCATAATCACTTACCATGTTTATCATGTTTTTTATCACATTTTCATGTTTATCGAATAATCCTAACCTTAGTATAGAGAATTATTGATTTATTATAAGAATAGAGAAGACAAATGTACATTAAATTTTAAAGAGAATTTTGCATGTATTGAATAAATTCAATAACTATTGGACTAATTTGAAAATTCATTCACTAATGGAAAGCTACATTATCAGGGAATAACGCTGTATAAATAATATCTCTGTATTTTTACGAGAACGGGAACTACATGGGTGGAACTACGACGTTCTGCTACTACTTTATATTAGGCCAGTATAGTACGAACCTTAAATTGGACTAACCCCAGTATATTTAAAGATGTGCGCGTCCTACATTTATACTGACTTGTAAATTATTTCTGCAGTTTATGATACAAGTTCCACCTAGCAGCAGCAAGTACAAGCAAAACAGAATTTTTGGATTAATACATTTTCTATAAAGTTTACAGTAGTGAGTTAATTACCTCATCATCAGCAATATTCTCAACACCAAACCGTACAATTTCTGGTGTTGAATTGATGACGTCAGGAGACTGCCTCAACGACAACCTGGAGCAATGGGCCGCTGTCAGCGCAAACTTCTCACTGATGAGTGTACTACCACATTTGAAGAGCCATTCCGGTGAACCACTCTTTGATTTCCATCCAATGGCGCCCTGTAATGGTAATGCCTGTTTGTTGACTATTCCGGCGCAGTTGGTATCGTTGTTCTCAGATGGGTATTCCGTTCGGTTTCGTTTGGGAATTTGTATTTTCTTGGCTCAGATCTGGTCTGGTGGTAGCTCAGACTAATTACATAAGGATTAGTATCTCACCCAAAGTCGCGAACAAAATTGTCTTTTATTTTCCGGGGAAAAAAAGCGAGGTAAATTTATCTTATACTAAACTTGAGGTTGTTACACCATTCAACTACACAAAAATATATTTTTACGGAGCTCTTTAACCGACGAACACCATATGAAACATCCATTCTATTAGACAATTTTTGTAACCGCATTAGATCGTTGATCATATACTTTGACAGAAGATTAACGTCTAGCGAGGCAGGTCCTTATGTAACTAGTCTGAGGGTGGTAAGGCAACTTGGCTGTTTATCGTTGTACCAGTAAAGACATTCCGGTACGTTGTCGCGTAGAAACCGCCATAGGTATGGGTAGAATAAGCTTGTACCTCTTACAAGTAAGTCCGCTTCCTAACATCAGCTGAGATCGTAGTCCAAGGGTCCAAGTCTATATTATTGTCATTGAACAAAAAATGCCCTCTAAGCATAAGTGCCGTTTTTTAGTCACAACGATGGTCTAATAATACTTTTAATATATTACTAGCAAACGCTAGAGTCTTCGTCCGCGTGGAAACTTTTTCCGTAAGCTTGTAACCTTGCAAGGCCTTTAGACCTCCTTAATCCGACCTTGTCACAAAATCTGTTCTTAGCGAACTATAAACTTCCTCCCTGCCAAATTTCATCGTTGTACGTGAAGGTTTTTGATATTATATTGTAGGAAATAGTAGTCTGAGACGGATGTGACATCGCTCGATGTTGTCTTGACTCGTGGCGTAGGTGGCGCGACTTGTTTCCGTAAAGAGTAGGGACTTAGAGAGGGGTAGCGATCGGTTGGCGGGATCGATTAGCGATACAAGGCGCTCGTCGTACGGTCAGCTTCAATATGCTCGTGGCGTTTGAGCTGTCTACATCTCCTGTTGTGTAATTCTTTATGGGTTACTTGGGATAGGTGGTGAGTTGAGTGGAAAAGGGAAGTGTTAGTTAACTGTCAAGGGATCCCTTAATCCTACATACAAAGATCACATGTTCGTCAATAGAGGAGAATGACCTTGAGTGCAGACTCAAGGTCATTCTCCTCTAGGGTCTTATTTTGGTTACAGTTTGAATTGTTAATTAAGTTGTCCTGACAACTGTTGTAAATCATTGTTTGATATTGGTTTTCTTGTTTTTGTTTTCTGAGTCTGCTAAAAATATATAAACAATAATAATATGAATATCGTAGTCATTAAAACAGAAATTATTGTACTGACCATGTGTGGGAATTCCCCATGCGATGCTGGTCGTCCGCCAAATATGACGGGTGAATTTATTAAGAAAAAAAATTCTGGCATAACACCTTTCTTTATTTGAGAAATGAGGTAAATCCGACCTGAAAAATAAATAATAATTTTATACAATACTTACTTGAAAACTTTATTATGTTTCATTGTATTAGAAGATGTATTTAATTTCCTAAAAATATATAAAAAATATTTATACTGTATTTTTTTTGTAGGTATCTTACTGAGTGATATTAAAAGTCACCTACATCTCTGTCCCCACTGCACTTCTTTGTCACGATTTTCCATTTCCCAAATGTATTCCAAGCATTCTGAAAAACAGGTATTACATAAATAAGTTATAAAATATAATTGTATTATTACATTATAAAATATAATGTAATTTGCGTTGTCACACTAATATTATAAGTAAGTTTGTGTGTAAGTGTGTAAGTTTGTATATTATAAGTAAGTTTGTGTGTAAGTGTGTAAGTTTGTAAGTATGTTTGTTCCTCCTTTACGCTACGGTTACTGAAGCGATTTGGCTGAAATTTGAAATGGAAATGGACTTTGATCTGGATTAACACATAGGCTATTTTTCATCCCGGAAAATCCATAGTTCCAGCGGGATTTGTGAAAAACTGAATTCCACGCGGACGAAGTCGCGGGCGTAAAACTGAGTTAATGTTCATTTACACGAGCGGAAGCTGCTACCGACGACCGCAGTCGACTCTATGTCGGCAGTCGACTCTATGTCGGCCGCTCGTGTAAATGAACCCTTAGGTGGTGATTATTTATTAGTCTTATTGTAGTAATAGAAGGAAGTAAATTTCAGCCAAATAGCTTCAGTAGCCGCAGCGTAACGGAGGAAAAACTTACACGCAAACTTTTTTCTTTATAATATTAGTGTGATAAAATCCGTCAACGATAAAAAATAATAGGAATACATACTTGTTTCACTTATCCTGCGGCCCGCTTTCTTGTAGTCAGGCATTTCATTCTCAAATGGATCGCAGGGTTTTTCATTGGAATCTCCAAAATCAACATCGTAATAAGTCTCGTTACTCTGTAATAGATGTCTGAATTTAGACCTTTAATATTATATATCGCCAGATATATATCTTAGATGGCATCGTCACTTAACATGTTTAATCGACTTCAAAAAAAAGGAGGAGGATCTCAATTCGACGCTTATGTTTTTTATTTTTTACCTTAAGGTGAGCTTGTTTGAGGCCTTCAAATTCAGAAGGTAGCACATACGATGTTATTTTTCGCTTTTTAGTTTACTTTTGTGATTTTGAAGTCGGTTGATTTTTTTTGTTAATAACATTTTTTTTTCTTTACAAGTTAGCTCTTGACCAAAATCTTTACTTGCTAATATAGGTACTAATGTAAATTTACGTAAAATGACGATAATTATGGAAATTCGTTGAACAAACGATGTTAGATATTTACAAAAACGAAAATACGACGAATATCGATATAGTGACTCATTGTTTGAATGGTACACCGAGATACATAATAAGACCGCTGAAGGGAAGTGATGTTGCAATCTAAGATGGAAGCGGGCTACCTTGTTAGGAGAAGGATGAATCCACACCACTCATCACACATCAGATGAGATAGCAGTCGAGGGCTAGCTTTTCACAGAATATTATTTTTTGTAATAATGTTCTACACAGAAACGGCTTTCCATGTGTATGCGCAGTGGTAAGCGCAGTGGACTTACAAGATGTAGGTCCTGGGTTCGATCCCCGGCTGGGCCGATTGAGATTTTCTTAATTGGTCCAGGTCTGGCTGGTGGGAGCCTTTGGCCGTGGCTAGTTACCACCCTATCGCCAAGCGATTTAGCGTTCCGGTATGACATCGTGTAGAAACTGAAATGGGTGTGGATTTCATTTTCCTCCTAACAAGTTAGCCCGATTCCATCTTAGATTGCTTCAACACTTACCATCAGGTGAGATTGTAGTCAAGGGCTAACTTGTAAAGAATAATAAAAAAAATGTAATAATGTTCCACTCAGAAACGATCACTGTCGGATGCTAACGACTGGGACATGTACTTTCCGAGGCACGGGGGTGTAACACAATAAGTGGCCGTATTATTGTTAACACTAATGTCGTTGACTGTACCAGTAGTCGGATAGTGTTAATTAATTTAAATTGGAAGCTTCACTGTGTCACGCGCTCTCAATAACAAGTTAATGCTGATTGGATAAACGTCCACCTACCTGTTACTCATAATAGAATGATTGCATTTACACTTATTTTTCCTATTCCTACAGGAAAATTGTTATAATTTCAGAGTTTTTAACCGACTTCAAAAAGGAGGAGGTTCTCAATTCGGTCGGTATTTTTTTTTTTTTTTTTTTTTATGTATGTACACCGATTACTCAAAGACGCCTGGACCGATTTCAAAAATTCTTTTTTTGTTTGAAACGGTATAGTCCCCATTTGGTCCCATTGCCATCATGACAAGATCTGATGATGGAATCCTGGAGAAATTGAGGGGAACTTTCGAAAATTATATGGGTGTCTAGTGTGTTTGTAAACTTTTTCATTTAGTACCTTTGAGAAATACAAAATTATGAAGGTTTAAAATCGATCTGATGATGGAGTCATAAAACAGACGAGGGATCTCCTTGGCGATTTACAGCAGTTACCTTGTGTTTGGGCTTGATTAATTTGTATTAATGAGAACTTTCCACATAGATAGGTTGTGACTGTCATTTAGGGGTTTGGTGATGAAGACCAAGGACAATTAAGGGAACTCCTTAACAGTTTACAGTAACTACCTTGTGTTTGGCCTTGATTAATTCGTATTGCTGAGAACTTTCTACCTAGATGAGTTGTGTCTGTTATTAGGGGTCTGATGATGAAGACCAAGGTCAATGAAGGGAACCCCTTGACGGATTACGGTAGCTACCTTGTGCTTGGGCTTGATTAATTTGTATTGCTGAGAATTTTGTACCAAGATGGGTTGTGACTGTCATTAGGGGTCTGATGTATTCGTTTGAGATGAAATTTTACACTAAAAATTGAAAAATAATAAAAATTTTAATAAAAAAAATACAACCGACTTCAAAACCTAAAAACATACCCACTAAACTAAAAAGCGAAAAATAACATCATAATATGTTCTACCTGCTGATCAGTATGAAGTCGGTGCTTAGCCGGTGTTGTCTTAATTTAAGCCATTTCTGACAGGACCACATGAAACAACACTGTCTGCAAAATCTAAATCTATAAGATATGCTCACATGGCTTGAATTAATACATCACCGGCTAAGCACCGACTTCATACTGATCAGCAGGTAGAACATATTATGATGTTATTTTTCGCTTTTTAGTTTAGTGGGTATGTTTTTAGGTTTTGAAGTCGGTTGTATTTTTTTTATTAAAATTTTTAATAGAACTATATTACATTATACTGACTGATTGGTCCAGTCGTTAGCCTGTGTAATTTCGGATCATTGAACGTTGATTCAGTCGAATCCCGGACCGGGCTATGAGATATGATTATAATAGTTAATAAATCTCCTACAATATGCAAAAATCTACTGCTGTGGGAGAAACATAAAAAACGGTTAAAGTAACACGAACACAGGGATAACCCAAAATAACTCATAACGTTGATACAATTGGTATATCTCGTTATATTAATATAAATTTGGAAGAAATATTAATGGAATTTAATTTACATGTTTAAATATGGAAATGTTGATACCTGTCTTATTAATTAGTACTTAATTACTATTAGGTATCCTCAATAAAATCATCTAATGCATAAATTAACATTATAATACCAACAACTTTTAACAAACTATTATAAATACCAATATAGCAGAACAAATTATAAAAATTATAGAACTGTCGCAGCAGTTAAATTAATAAAATTTTCTTTGTACCTACTTTTATTACCTACTGCCAACTTTTTTTTTCATTATTATTCTTTACAAGTTAGCCCTTGATTACAATCACACCTGATGGTAAGTGATGATGGAGTCTAAGATGGAAGCGGGCTAACTTGTTAGGAGGAGGATGAAAATCCACACCCCTTTCGGTTTCTACACGACATCGTACCGGAACGCTAAATTGCTTGGCGGTACGTCTTTGTCGGTAGGGTGGTAACTAGCCACGGCCGAAGCCTCCCACCAGCCAGACCTGGACCAATTAAGAAAACCTCAATCGGCCCAGCCGAAGATCGAACCCAAGACCTCCGTCTTGTAAATCCACCGCGCATACCACTGCGCCACGGAGGCCGTCACTACGAGCAGAATAACTAACTGTTACCCTCATAAGAAGGATCAAAGTCACTCTGCGAGCGAGCTACTCGTATCCTTGGAGTTTCTTTGCGAGATCGAATAAGAAATGAGGAGATCCGCAGAATAACCAAAGTCACTAATATAGCTCAGCGAGTTGCAAAGCTGAAGTGGCAATGGGCAGGGTACATTTTTCGAAGAGCCGATGAACGTTGAGGTCCCAAGGTGCTGGACTGGCGACCCCTCACCGGAAAGTGCAGTCTTGGTCGACCTCTCGCTACGTGGACCGAGGATATCAAGCGGGTTACAGGGAGCTGCTGGATGCTGGCGGCACGAGACCGTTTTTTTGGAGGTCCATGCAAGAGGCCTATGTCCAACAGTGGACGTCCATCGGCTTTTAATGATGTTGATAACGAAGAGCTGAATCCGTGGTACATTAGATTCCTCCTGTACGATAGAAATGGTTGGTTGTTTTACTGTTTGTAGTATTATTATTACGCAGCGATTGTTAAATGCGTAAATAGTTTGAGCTTATTATGGAACTTACTTGAATTGCCTCTAACAGGAACTTTTCCAATTCATCTGTGCTGGTCGTCTCTGACTGTGCCACTGTGCACCACAAAAAAAAACAATATAATAAAAATGCATACTTTTTGTTTGTGTGTATGTTTGTTTGATACAATTTTACGCAAAAACTGATTAACCGATTTTAAAAATTCATTCACTTCTTTATAATTACTTACTTTAGTATTTTAGATTTAGCCTGAATTATAGAAATTTGATTCTCCAATGTACATTATCTTATTCTCTTTTAGCTAGCTTATTCGTAAATAAATGCAAAAATATTTTTTTCAGTCAGATAATAAACAACTTCAACTTTGAATTCTTTACAAATCCCGCAGATACCATGTTTTTTTCCGGGATACAAAGTAGCCTTATAAATTGATGAATCTTCTCTATCTTTCAGTGAAAGTTCCATGTTCATCAAACACTTCAATTTTACTTATACCATTGTGATGAAGTTAATAAAAACGAATAAATAATTGAAATAAAAATCATTTAATTTTACATACCTGAAAACAGTGTTGCCACCAGAAGGCCTGACAACAACATTTCTATAATTATAAAATGAGACGATTCACAGAAAGTTAACAATTTTTTTAATATAATAATATGTTTAAATAACTTTACATATTCATAGAAACTGCGTACTCCAGCACGCGGCCTTACAATCTGAGGACAAGCTCAAGACATTTGAAAACCTGTTCTCATTATCATCTCTGAGAAACACGTAAGGAATCCGACACACTAACGCCTCATTTGTGTTAAGTTTGTGTCCAAGTAAAGCACACTGGTTTGTAATAATCTACTATTATGTATTATGTGCTAATACTGTATTGTCTAGTAGTCGAGATGAGTGAGCATGAGTCTCATCTTAGATAAGGGTTAGGCTAATAGTCCACCAATGCGGACTGCGGATTTTTATTTTATTGAGGGTTCAAAAACAACATCATACCCATTTGAACGCTCATGATAGCAACCGGGTAAATAAATAAACGCCACGTATACCCTGCCCCCCAAAAATCCCCAAAAAATACCAAAATTCGAAAGATGCCGACCTACTAAAAACATTACGACGGCTTAAGTATCGCACGTATTTTAAAATGAAATACCACGTCGTGCAGGGGAGAATATAGAGAATAACTTTACCGTTCTATTTAAACCGCCAACAAATATTTACTTATAATAAAAAATGTTAAACTTTGACTTTTTTACCACAAAAATACAGATTACAAATTACAATATTTAATTTTTGAATACGCACAGAGTGTATGGCCCGGACCGGATTCATAATTACAAGTCGAAGGCGGAGGTTCTTTCACGAGGGCCTGATATGTGATTGTATAGTTATTACGATAACTTAGTTTAAGTTCCTTAATGTATTCTTCTATAATATAAAAATGAATCGCAAAATGCGTTAGGAAGCGCATAACTCAACAACGCCTGGACCAATTTGGCCAATTCTTTTTTTTAAATGTTTGTTTAAGTTCTAGGATGTTTTTTACTACGAGAAAATAATTGCCGGAAAAACCATAAAAATAGCCCTTTTCTTTTCCCATACAAATGTTTTCTAACGAAAACGTATTCAATTTGAGCTTTATTGTTATTGTATAAAGTTCATATTAAATTACAAGCACTCACTGCTGTAATTTTTTCTGATTGTTTGTTATTGTTAGGTTTTTATGACAGAAAAAAATTAAAATTCAGGGGTAGGGTATGGGTAGAGGTAGGGTAGGAGTAGGGTAGGGTAGGGTAGGGTAGAGGTAGGGTAGAGGAAGGGTAGGGGTAGTTTAGGGGTAGGGTAGCGGTAGGGTAGGGGTAGTTGAAAGTTTACATCGAGTTTTACGCGGACGAAGTCGCGGTCGTCCGCTAGTTCTGAATAAAAATAAAACTATTCTACCTTTTTATTCTATTCTTTTCAAGGAGGCGTTTGTTACAATTTACCTAACAAAATTAACTACCTAAAACTATTATTATAAAGATAAAATAAAAGGAAATATAAAAATATATCAACAGACATATGCGTCGTATACTATACCTATACCATCTATTATCTTAATAGTGTCAGTTAGTCAGTCGGAGTGTATTTAGATATAGTGTTACCCTAACCATAATGTAACATAGTGCCACAAAGGCTAACCACTGAGCCATTAAG
Source organism: Bicyclus anynana (assembly GCF_947172395.1). Lineage (NCBI taxonomy): Eukaryota > Metazoa > Arthropoda > Insecta > Lepidoptera > Nymphalidae > Bicyclus > Bicyclus anynana. Next base: position 3,576,104 of record NC_069099.1, read on the forward strand.
GGCAGTTTTCACATACTTACCTATCTGAAATTGCCACCAGTTCCGAAGCTCATATATTAATATCATTTTTCAAATAGCAGCGATCCTTTTGGCGTATATTAAACTTGACTTCCATTTTTCAAAACGAGCCCCTGATTGGACAGCCGAGTCAGGTGATGTTTTAATAATTCGGGGAATTTCATTAATTTGTAATGAAAACGTCAAGAACTTTGCGCCTCTTCAAATTTGGATGGTGAATGAAGAAAAATTGTACGTTCAAAATATTCTATTACTAGAGGGATTTCCGCAACTCCGTCCGCGTGAAATTCGATATAATTTTTTAATCCCTATTTCACCCCTTCCTAATAATATTTTAGCATGTTTTATATATAATAAATAGTCCACTAATCATTTAACAAAAAGATAACTCGAAACCTGAACAATTTATGTAGAAAAAAAACTTCAACCCTTTAGTAGCTTTAGGGGTAGATTTTCGAAAAATCTTGAATACATTATTTTAGTATTATACTAGTTAAAGGACTTTCCATACTAACTTTCAAACCCTATTTCACCGCCATCCATGTTTATTTTAGCAATAAAAGTATCCTTTAACCTCCTTCGTATTATGGTCTCTATTCACGCCAAGTTTTATTTAAATTTATTCAGTAGTTCCAACGTGATGCCTGGTCAACAAAATCATGAACAGACAGACAGACAGACAAAAATATAAATATTTATTTTGGCTTCAGTACCGATTATTCAATTAATTTAATAAAACAAATTCTTTAATGTATAGAATTGGACCTGTTACGATAGCTAACTTCAAAATAAAACACATATAGATATATTCTAGTGTTTGTTGCGATCACATTTTTTTTATTCAGTGACAAGTTTTCTTTACTCTACTCTACTGTACTCTATTTTACTCTATTCTACTTAATCTCTATAATGCGATCACCTGATGTAAGGTGACCTGCGGGCTTATTATGTACCATTCAAACAATGAGTCACTGCATCGATTTTCGTCGTATTTTCGTTTATGTGATCATCTAACACAGTTAGTTCTATGAAATTACCTTAACTACGACATTTTGCATCAAGTGGTAATGATGTTTTGTTTGAACAATCATCTAACATGAATATTTCAACGAAATTACGCAAATACCAGTTTTATACAACGTCTCATAATTCGATGGAGTTGGCTGCACACTCGAAAAAAGATGACGTCATGCGTCGTTACCTCGCTCTGGGGTTGCCAACTTTTTTTACAAGAAATAAAGTATATTCTGGTCTATGAAGATAATTAAACAGTATTTTAGAAAAAAAGGAACATTTTTTTAAAAAAAATGCAACCATTTCATCAATACTATCTTATGACGTTGTCACGTTCAACTATCGTCAGTAAACCGAGACAAAAATTTAACCCTTGACAAGCTCTCAGTCTTTATTACGAGTGAAGGTTTCTCTCAGGTTCAGGGCCTTAATATTTTTTTTATTCTTTACAAGTTAGCCCTTGACTACAATCTCACCTGATGGTAAGTGATGATGCAGTCTAAGATGGAAGCGGGCTAACTTTTTACGGGTTAGGAGTTGATTATGAAACACGGCTAAAAACAACGTCGGAGTATAACCGACTAGTTTCGAACTCATACGGGGTCCTTAGTCATGAGCTAGTTCTTGCAACGCGGCACGATCTAAACAGTTTAGACGTTGACTTCGTCCGTAAAGTTTTAGTTGTTTCATAATCAATTAAGACTCAGAGTCATTAGGAAAGTTAAGCAAAATCTTTAAGTCTGATATGAGGAAAACAAACATAATTTTCTTTTTCAGAGTTTTTTGCTAAGACAATTGTTCATACGGCCATACTACATTTTCGATCCAATTTATAAAATAAGCAATTCTGGTGTAAATCCCGGGCGCGTTTTCCTTCGCACACCTGGTTAGGCCGAAGGATGTAATTGCTAATATCCTGTGTATGGTGCCTTCTGAAGATGTACTGATCAAGGGATATTGTATGGGGCCGCCAGAGTCACCCTGAAACAGTAAAACTCAATTTAGTTTCAAGTAGGTTTACAGACGAGGTATATCTAACGGCATCCGGACGGGTTTTCTAACTCACGAAAACGCTTGGGGGCGTCCGGACTGATCCACCCAGGCCAAGGTTATCCCTTTAAGTCGAGGTCCGAGTCTCATAGGAGACGCCCATAGAGAGTCGTTCCGTCTTGTCTTTATTTCAGCCTTCGAGTCATCATCAGGCGATGCTTCTGCGCTCGGCCAAAGCCCCCGGTGACGCCGTAATGGTTCAGTAGGGAGCTATCGGTACTTACACAAACAGAAAAAAATAAAAAGTAGGCTTATAACAACTCTTGCTCTCAATTTCCCGCAGACGTAGAACAATGAAATTTGATGAAGAAGAGATCTCAAACTATACGTTTGCAATAAAATTTCTAAGCTCCTGAGCAATGTATAAAGACTCTACGTACGGAACCCTCTGTGGGCGTCAGACTCACACTAGTCTAGTCAACCTGGTGGGGCGTCGACCAACACTGCGCTTTCTACTGCGGAGTCGCCATTCCAGCACCTTGAGATCCCAACGTACATCGGCACTTCGAACTATGTGCCGCACCCGTTGGCAATTCAGCTTCGCGACTAGCTTAGCTACGATGACTTTGGTTCTTTTTCTCATTTCTGATTCGATCCAGCAGAGATACGCTCTGCATAGCTGGTGTTTGTTTAGCTCTTATTCGCACGAGAGTTTTTTTAACGGACGTCATAAAGCGTTCAATACAACAAATGCATTCCTAAGTGTATGTTCACACGGAAGCGTTTTTAAAATACGTTTTAAATTTTGGGCGTTGGAAATAGACCTTCATTTAACTTCATACTACACTTGAAAGTTTTTTAACGTCCGTTAAAATACCTCTGGTACTAAAGGGGGCAATTAGACTTCTATACGCTACGCCCGCCAACGCTGGGTTTTGACGCATTGTTTTTTTAGCTTTCGTGCGAATGAGCTTTATATGAAATAAATTTTCACATTTCTTTGTCTCGACCTCACCTGACAAGTGTCTGAGTTGCCGTCCAATTCGCCAGCACACAGTTGATGACGGCGAAGGCCGCGCCACAACCGATATTTATATCTGTCTAAGAGGTAGTTGCACTTCTCATCGTCAAAGATGTGGATCTCCGTGAATCTTAGTTCTCTCGATATTGACATGTCACTTATTTGGGCTAAAAGTATAACATTTAAGATGATAGGAGAGTGAGTGGATTAGCGGCCTTAGAATAAGTAATAGGTCAGTAATACAGGATGTCCCACTTATTGAATAAACAGGCATTTGATATGAAAGGGGTTAGGCGTCCACAGATCCGCATCGTACGTATCTACCGTAAAATTAAAAAAACCGTTTAATGCGATACGCCCGATAGGTACGTAAGATGCGAATCATTTGATGTCTACTATAATAGTCCACCATGCTAGCAAAACACGGATTAGCAGACTTCACATGCATCATTAATCATTATCAACCTATATTCGGCTCGCTCACTGCTGGAGCTCGAGTCTACTCTCAGAATGAGAGGGGTTAGGGCCAATAATCCACCACGCTGGCCCAATGCGGATTGGCAGACTTCTCACACGCAGAGAATTAAGAAAATTCTCTGGTATGTAGGTTTTCTCACATTGTTTTTCTTTCACAATATGAGACACGTGATATTTAATTTCTTAAAATGCACACAATTTAAAATTCGAAGGTACATGCCACGGACAGGGTTCGAACCCACACCTTTCGAAATCAGAGGCAAAGGTCATATCCACTAGGCTATCAAGGCTCTTGAACATTACATACATGTTCACATGATGGATTAAGGACATCTCAGGTATGCGGGTTTCCTCACGATGTTTTTTATTCACCATTTGAGGCACATGATATTTAATTTCTTGCTTTCCACATTCGAACATACGCCCTCCAAATCGAAGGCAGAAGTCTTATTGGACGAGTTGGTTAGAGCCGTGATACGTAGAGTATTTTTTGCAGAATTTGGGTAAGGTTTTCGCTTGGATTAATCTCTATAAATTTGAGAAAGTGAATTTGTAACATACACTTACCAGTGACGCTTCCCCATCCAGTGGCTGTAATTCTTTTTTTAATATCCGCAAATGTCCTGGTAGAGAGGCAGGCTGGTTGAATGAATTTCGTAAACTGAACTTTAGTCCTTAATTTTACTAAAGCTATATCATAGTCTCGAAGCGGTGAATAATAATAAAAATAACATATCAGTGATTCAATCTCAAAATCTACACCTTTTTCGTAGTTAGGGGCATTCTGAAAAAAGAAATCATAGTTTTTCTTTTCACACATGGTTTCTACTGCTATACTTATAAACCTAGATTAAGACCTCAATATTCTTCAAAGTAAAGTGCACTTTAAACATCCTGTGATATATAGTGATTCTAGGGGATGATCTCTCATCTGTTGCTGTATTAAGTTTTAAAGAAAAAAATATATTAGTATCTCGTATAGGAGAGTACCTACATGCTTATTCCCGTTGTCAATGATTATGTCTTGATAGTCTCTGTGGCGCAGTGGTATGCGCGGTGGATTTACTAGACGGAGGTCCTGGGTTCGTTCCCCAGCTGGGCCGATTGAGGTTTTCTTAATTGGTCCAGGTTTGGCTGATGAGGGGCTTCGGCCGTGGCTAGTTACCACCCTACCGGCAAAGGCGTACCGCCAAGCGATTTAGCGTTCCGGTACGATATCGTGTCGAAACCGAAAGGGGTGTGGATTTTTATCCTACTCCTAACAAGTCAGTCCGCTTCCATCTCAGATCACATCATCACTTACTATCAGGTGAGACTGTAGTCAAGGGATAACTTGTAAAGAATAAAATAAAAAATGTTCCAACCTGAAGGACATCCTTCCGGAAGCCGGAAAAAATGTGGCATATTTAACATAATATGCATGGTTAACTAGTAAATAGAAACGCATTATAAGCAATGATATCTGGCTCATCAGTCGATGGATGTCCACTGCAGGTTTTTTGTAAGGATTACTCTAAGGTTCCCGGCACTCTCAATTGATTTCGTCTGTCTACCTAGATGGGAGTCCGTCGACACTGTGTTTTCCGGTATAGAGTGACTGTCCTCGCACCTTGAAACCCTAACGCTCATCACTCTACAAAGTATGTGCCGATCTTTAGCACTTTAGCGTTGCGAATCGTTGTCGGTAACTTTTAGCCATGTGGAATGTCCCATTCGATCCGTTGTTGCTTCATTTAAGACGCGGAGAGTTGCGCTGGGTTTCAGTGGGTATTCTGGTCCTGACCGGTGAGTCCCACATACCCTTCGGGAGTAAGGGAGATCCACACTGAGCCTTCCAATGAGGCCTTTATGGATCACGACCAAGTCTTGGCCTCTTAAGCCTTGGTTACTTTATGTATAATTAAATAAACGATTACAGTTTAAATTAACAATTTGATATCTTTAATTTACATATTTCAAGTTTTATTTTATTAGTCAGTTAAAAATATTACCGTTTCATCATCATTCATCATTATCAACCCATATTCGGCTAACTGCTGAGCTCGAGTCCTCTCAGAATGAGAATTAGGCCAATAGTCCACCACGCTGACCCAATGCGGATTGGCAGACTTCACACACACAGATTTAAGAAAATTCTCTGGTATGCAGGTTTCCTCACGACGTTTTTCATTCACCGTTTGAGACACGTGATATTGACGAGTACCTAGTACTCGTATGCAGATTCCCTCACGATGTTTTTCCTTCATCATTTGGGAACGTGATATTTAATTTCTTAAAATGCTTAGAATTCAAAAATTGGAGGTGCACACCCTAGACCGGATTTGACCCTACACCCTCCGGAATCGGAGGCAGAGGTTATATCAACTGGTCAATCAAGACTCTTTATTAGATCTGTTAGACAGCTAGAAAATATATTATTTAGTTTAGTATGTGAGAGTTTTTTTGGTCCGATACGAAAATCACTTACTTCTAGATATCTAGTGCCAAGTCTGACGACGCTTGGTTCAAGTTGCGCTAGATAGGGTCGTATAATGCTCTTGCAGTGTGCAGCGGTGAGCAAAAATTGATCACTTATCAAACTTGCACCACAGAGAAAAGACAGTTTCCGTTGCACATCGTTAGTCCACCACCCTAAAGCGCCCTGAAATATTTCATTATTGTTACTAACAAAATTCAAAGTATTTATTTCAGGTAGGCTTAGTTTTCAAGCACTTTTGAAACGACAAATTTGATCATTTGTGAAAACTCTATCACCTGTTCGGAAGGCAGAGAAGAAATTCAACAGTTGCTCTTTTGAAAAAAGTCATACAATATTTTACAATAAGCTAGTTGACATTTTTAAAATGGTCTTAAATAGTTCATTATCGTTCTAATAGATTGAAAAAATATTTTTTTATATTTTTTTGAGACGTGATTATATGGTAGCTTTTAAATGTTGTTTTTTAGCTGTTTTTGACAATACGAGTCTAAATGCCTGTCGGCCAAGATGGTCTATATTTCAGCTGTTTCATGACGTCACTATTTACAAATCCCTGACAAACGGAGCGTTTGACAAAAATATTAGTTATCAATTAATTTGACCTTTAGTACATCAAGCAACATTGTGACGTCACAAAATGGAAGACAACGTATTTGACTTCTGGAAAATTAAAAAAAAATCATGATTTTTAAATTAAGTTGCATGAAATCCTTAACTTTTATTAATTAATATCGATATATTTCGGACCCTTATTCCATGTACTATGCGAAATTAATATTGCTTATATTAAATTTGATATAAGTCAACTACCCTATTGTTAACATCATTAAAATTTATTTTAGTTTTACTTCCTATGTGAAGATAAAAGCTGATCCAATGGCCTCCAAGCATCTTTATCATTAAGGAAGGGGACAAAATGACTGAGAATGGGTTGAACAGATATTGCGAGAGCGCCGGAAGAAATCGCGGGCTTCCGCTAGTATACACACAAATAGTATCTGATTGAAACAAAGAAATAACAACTAACCATCGCTATAAAACGTTAGATGGGCCCCTCTATATTATAGAGAACGCACAATTTTATGTCATTACCCAAAAGAGCACATCTTATCTTAGTACGTAACAAGTGCATGCTTTGAGTAGACGTGGACTTAAAAAAGTATTTACTGTATTTTCTTCTTTTAATCCCTTAATTAAGCCTCCGTGTTCATTTGGAAGTGTTAAAACACAAGCCACAACATGAATAAAGAGAAATGTGTTACACTCGTAACACATTTGACGATGTGTGAAACCAATGACAATTCCGTAACGCTTGGAGGCCCATCTAACGATCTACGATCGATGCAACTAACCATGTGTGGGTACTCCGCTGCTTTTACTTCTTTTCCATTTATGATGGTGAGGTTTGAATCTGAAATTTAATTTATTTGATTGATGAGTAAATTTTGGATCTAGGAATCTTGGTTGCTCCAATGAGGGTCGGCGGGTTAAGATTCATCATCATCGTCATTATCAGCCGACGGACGTCCACTGCTGGACTGCCTTTGCATGGACTTCCAAACACAACGGTCTCGAGTCGCCAGTATCCAGCGGCCCCCTGCAAACCGCTTGATATTCTCGGTCCACCCAGTGGGGGGTCGACCAACACTGCGCTTTCCGCAAGGTCGCTTTTCCAGCACATTGGGACCCCAACGTCAATCGCCTCTTCGAACCACATGGCCTGCCTATTGCCACTTCAGCTTCCCGACTCGCAGAGCTATGTCAGAGACTTTAGTTCGTCTGCGAATCTCCTCATTTCTGATTCGATCATACAGATTATGTTTAATTTTATGACAACCAATATCAGAGACGTTAATGATAATGAGCTGGATGTCTTAACATGCTCTTCGAGGCAAGGGGGTGTAATGCTACAGACTTCCCAACTTTTATTGACAGAGAACTGCAAAGTGCATAAAAAAGTTTAGTATTTCATAACAACTTCTGGGGAGTTGAATCCAAGACTTCTCCACCTCGAAGCCACATTGGCTAACCCATGGATCAACAAGGAAGTTAAAATATACATACTTACAATAAAGAAAATATACATACCACGCTCTGAAAGACTGTCCTCTTGTCTTTTCAACATTTCGTAAATGTATTCCATGCATTCTGAATTTGAAACAGAGAGGAATTTGTATTAAATTATATTTTGTACTTATAATACTATTGTCACTTGTTTCATAGAATGCGATAGACTATAGCGTTTTTTTGATTGCCTCCGTGGCGCAGTGGTATGCGCGGTGGATTTACAAAACGGAGGTCCTGGATTCAATCCCCGGCTGGGCAGATTGAGGTTTTCTTAATTTGTCCTCTGAGGTTTTCTTAGTTTGTTGGATAATAATCCTGGGTTGTTATGGGATAGGCGGGGAGAGTAACTTTAGTGGAAAAGGGGAGTGTTTGTTAACAGTCAAAGGCGCCTCTAGCTCTACACACATCGTTCACAAGTGCGTGACTCCACTGAAGGTCATTCTCTGCCACTCAGGGTTTATTGGTAACATTCTTAGTGGGAATTGTTAGACCTGACAGACTTTCATTCAATAATTGTGTTTTGTTGATAACCGCTTCTGATGTCAAACCCGTTTTCTCCGACATTCGATCGAGCCCTTACGAAGCAGTGCTCACCGTGACACGAGATTTTAATATATTATAAGACTCACTTACTTTTTTCACTGACTCTTTCCACGTATTTAGAAAAATCCGGCATTTCAAAATTTCTTCTCTGTTCTATGTCTACTGTCATTTTGGGAAAGTTAGCCACATCAAATTGATCATCGCTCAATGATGAAGTTAAGTCCTCAATTCCCATGGAAGTTTCTAGTAATTGACCGACCCCAGTATATACATGCATATTTTGATTGATTATACTAGTAGCAATATGTGTGGATTCTGAAACAACATCAAAACTACAATAAATCCAATTTATTTTAAAACTAGCGGACACCCGCGACTTCGTCCGCGTCGAAATCAATGTAAACTTTCAAGAGTTTGAATTTAATTTTTTTTTAAATTCATTATTTTTTGTAATTTTTTTATGATTTATAAACTAACTTTTAAAACTGTAATTCTAAAAATTAAGGACTTCCATACAGTCTTTCATGCACAATTTCACCCCCTTCTTATTTTATTTTCGCAATAAAAAGTATCCTATAACCTTTTCCGTATTATGGTCTTAAATTGTGCCAAGTTTCATTTGATTCAGTAGTTTCAGCGTGATGAATAACAAAAAAACACGGACGGACAGACAGACAGACAAAAAATTTAAAAAAAATCTTCAATGTACAGAATGTATAAAATGTACAAAATTTGTATTATAAGTGTATATTCTAGATGGTGCTGGCGTCCGTTATGCCACGGTAACGTTTGGTGCTACAAATGGTATAAGTAAAATATCAAATTGCGAATAAACAAATGGTATAAGCATCTATTATCTTCAAGTAAATCACTGTGTTTAGTTTTATGTAATTAGAGTAATGAAATAATTCACAGAGATATAAGTTAAACCGATTGAGGTTATAAGTTTAAAGTAACAAATACATCATTTACAAGAAAGAAGTACGTAATCTTATAATTAAGTTTACTCACCCAAAAACGATGTAAGCATCGAAAAAAATAAATATAAATTGTACCACATTATCGGAGTTTTACTCTAAAATTATTAATAATTATTTAATTTGTGTACAAAGCCACGTAACGTAATACCAATACCTTTGCAAGGACTGTATTTGTTTTTACACAGTTATATATCACTAGAATACTTTTGAGGAAACACAATAATTAGAATGACATACGTGCGCAAATACTGATAAGGTATGATGAAAATAACTAGCACCTAATTATTATTATCGTTATTTTATTAATATTTTTCTTTCCTGTGTACTTTATGTTTGTATTCGTACATAAAGGAAAACATTACAAAAAACAATTATACCCACGATTTGTTATGTAACTTGTTTGGAAAATATTACTAATTTTACCACAGAATACAGAGAACGCAAAACCTAACGCGGATTTTACATTACACCTACAAATACATAAAGGATTTTTAAGTAAATGTCTTTTTATAATATTTGCAATCAATACTCGGCGGCCAATCTCATGTTGAGATTAACCATGTATGCATAAGATAATAAAGTGCACAAGTATGTGCGCACAGGTGCACTCTCTATTGCGTCACTGTCATACCAATGGGATGGCAGACCGACACGACTGGTGAAAGATCAGGCTCAGGACCGACGACTTCACGTGCTCTGCAAGGCACCACGTCTTACCCATACCATCTACTTTCCAACTCCAGGCAGCTATTTTTCTTGTAAGCAAAATCCCAATAACGTATTTTTTTTTTACCTGACCCGGGATTCGAACCCTAGACTCATCCGTAGCTGAACCATCTAACCATGAGACCAATGAGACAGTACACCATACCACTATATAAAAACTCATACATACTTCCTAAAGTAGACATAGCAGTATAGTTTATGTTGTTATGAGGTAAACAAGGTACCTGTTGTGAAATATTACAATAGACGGAGGAACTATTCATACATAATGTTCTTAGAAATCCGCGGCATCCTGTGAATTTAGCGAACGTTCGTATCAAAGGAGCCCGTGAACAGCTCCGTTCGAAATACTGTTCGAAACGGACGCTTCTAGAGGACGCTTTTGGATATTCGTGTTATTTTATGTAGCAACGCTGGTATAATAGGAATTTTTAAGGAAAAACAACATGTTGCTTTTACTTACCTTCAAACAGGTTCGCAATTCGTTATTTTGCATTTTTTATAGTGTTCTGGATGTTCATTACTAGGACTGCAGAAGCACCAATGAAGTTGAAGGAGTTTAGACAAGTGTAAAAGCTCTCCGAGTCTAGTCCAGGACGTAAAAGATCTCAGGGTTAATACTAGATTAAATAATAATTGATTCTGAGATGCCTTAGTACAGATCAGCCAGCTTCAGTTCCTGAAAATAGCAGTGCATTGCTCTACTGGGATCGATCGATTATCACTGAAAGGTATATTGTTGCCAATAGACTTGATATGTTGATAGTCGATCGGTCAGTGCGTCGTGCAATAATTGTGGATATTACTGTTCCACATGACGATGATTTGGTTAAAGCTGAAAAGGAAAAAAAAGTATCGAAATAACCTTGGTTACGAGATTACTGCCATGTGTAATGTTGAGTAAACTTTTATTGTTCTGGTAGAGAACTGCAACGCAAATCGCACGAAACAGAATGCAGTTATGTTGAGACAGCGCGTATTGTGAGGAGGTTCCTCAGTCTGGAGCCCTCACCACTCTGGTTGCTTGTACACTCAAATGTGCCGCAGCAGGAGGGTTGATGTTTTTTATAATTTTCAATAGTGTTTTGTATTTATTAACACTGTTATAATTAAACCAAAAAATAAACAAATAAATAAATAAAATACTAACGAAAATTCGGGGAAAAATATAACATTTATGTTACTCGGTGAAACTATATGTAGACCTATTATTCTTTGATGTCAAGCGACGACGTCTTTATCCAGAAAATCCTTTGAAGATATTTACTCCATCTATACCTACTTATAATAAATCTGTAGAAAGGTCAATTCTGTGCATGAAATATATTTCTAACATACCTATCAGGGGTGATTAGTGATCGATAAATCGATCGAAAAATGCAATCGGTAAAATTTTGGTTAGTCTATCTGTCTGTATGTTCGTCATAGAAACAAAAACTACTAGACGGATTTTAACGAAACTTGGTACAATTATTCTTCATAGTCCTGGGAGGGTTATGGTATACTTTTCATATACGCTACGAACAATAGGAGCAGAGCAGTGAAGGGAAATTTTGGGAAAACTTCTCCAAGTTACTCCATTTTTACAGCGATCCTACTGTAAGGGCTGGATTAAAGAGTCTAAGGCCAAACGAAGTCGAGAGCGCCCGCTAGTCAATCAATAATATCATATACTTTACATATCAAAGTATAAATAGTAGAATTTCAACAGTGAATGACCTATTACAGTGTATATAAATCAGTATACAAAGTTACACAAACGAAGTCGAAGGTTTCAAACTCCCAGTAGTAATAAATATTCCGATGATCCAATTCGATCAGCAGCAAAATCTTACCGACGGGACCCAGTATTAGCATATGCCATAACAAATCACGATTTACAGCTTCATTTCTCCTTATTGAGAAATAATACAATATGACACTTAGGTTAAGCAGCACCATGCTGAGGCAGCGACCTTTTCAGCTGAGATAAATATATATATATATATATTTAAATATAAACTGTATTAGGAAGACTATACGTACAGAGAATAAATTGAATGGAATAACATAGAGGCTGCACATCGGGAGGCACTATTTGCCCAGAAGTGCAGTTGTGTTTTTTGTTTAGTTATAATTATCTTAATTTTTAAGTTAATTTAGTTTTAACTATTTCTGTCCAGTCTTAAGCTGAATAAATGAGTTTTATTATTATTATTATTAACTTAGAGCAAGACACCTTCAAAAATAAGCTAGCATAATAAGCTATTAAGGAGCTTGCAGATTACTACGAGTACTTACTGCGGGTGCAGCATACGTAAAATAGATGACGGATACTTAGTAATGGTGCAGCTTACTGTGCCGTATAGAAGCAACACCATGTTACATAAGGACCCTATATCCAACATAATGTTTGATTTGTAAAGTATCTACTAGCAGACGCCCGTGACTTCGTTCGCGTAGAAATCGATGTAAACTTTTAACCCGTATTTCACCCCCCTCTATATATATATTTCCTAAGTTTTATATATATTATACAGTCCACTAATCATTTTACAAAAATATAACTTAAAACAAGAACGATTTATATTAATGAAACTTCAACCCCTTTCTAACGCTTTAGGAGCAGAATATTGAAAAAACTTTGAATAACATTATTTTTAGTATTTTTCTAGTACACTTACCAATTTTCATACAAATTTACAACCCCTATGTTTTACCCCCTTTTTGATTTAATTTGCGCAATAAAAAATTTAGATACGAAGCCTCGTCATAGGCACTTAAAATTTAGAGACGAAGCCTTATTCTAGACACTGAACCAAAAGGGTAGGTGATTGTTGGCTACTGAACTCTCGATCTTGTATAAACAAAAGTCGTTCGGTATGACAATGACAGTTAACCGTAAAGCCAAAATTGCGGGCTTAAATTATCAGTTTGTGACTACTTAAGTCTGCGGAACCTTTGAACACCCTGAAAAGAGGTCATCTATATAAATAAGGTTTGTGGTCGGAAGTTTGTTTAAGTCTTCTTAATTTATGCGAGCCGTCTTTAATTTCGCCGTCTCTTTCAATGAGATGAATTCGATTAAAAACGCGAAGACAATGCGATGTCTTGGACGGGTCTTGGGAACAATGCTTTATCTCTGTAGCCGTGCATTTGCAAAAACGAGTAGCTTATTCAATAGTTTGTTTGTTATAAAATTACCAAGTTTTTGCATTCGACATATTACTTACTTACTTTATTTTATTACCGGCCCACGGTTTCACCTGTGTAGTTCCCGTTCCCGTGAGAATACGAAGATAAAATATTGTAGGAAATAGTAGTCCGAGACTGAGACTAACTAGGTGGCGCGATTTGTTTCCGTAAAGAATAAGATTGATAGATATATATTGTGGCCAAGAGAATATAATTTAAGTTAAATGTTATTGAAATACCTACGTTGCAATTTTTTATTCATTGGATTGAAAAATATGAACGAACGTTCAATTACAATCGAGAGTCATTAGCGGAGCTGTGTTCTTGTCAGTTTCTTGAACTGAGAGATTAAACTTTGAATTAAGTTTTCTCTCGGATTCAGCTCATTTTCACCAAGAACTGGGTTAGTTTATGTATACCTACATAAAGTTTGATTAGTTTTACAAGAACTCATCAATCAATAAAACGTATGATTATTATTGATTAGTATAAAAATGTCGACGTGGAAATCCGTAGGAGAACGAAATTAATCAACGTAGCCCAAAGGATTAGCCAACTGAGGTGGTAGTGGGCGAGCCAAATTTGTCACAGAACAGATGGTCACTGGGGGCAGACGTGTTCTGGAGTGGCGACCACCTACCAGCAGGCGCAGTGTGGACACCTTCCAGCTAGATGGTCCGACGCCATCAAGAAGGTGGGAAGTGGCTGAATGGTAGTGGAAGATGCCCTATGTCCAGCATTGGATTTTTTTCATCCTCCTCCTAACTAGTTAGGTGATAGCCACGTATCAAGTAGTATAAGTATGATTCCGGAATCGGAGGCAGAGGTCATATCCACTGCGATATGACCTCTGCCTCCGATTTCAGAGGGTGTGGGTTCGAATACGGTCCGGGGCATGCTCCTCCTACTTTTCAGTTGTGAATTTTAAGAAAATAAATATCACGTGTCTCAAACGGTGAAGGAAAAACATCGTGAGGAAACTTGCATACCAGAGAATTTTCTTAATTCACTGCGTGTATGAAGTCTGCTAATCAGCATTGGGCCAGCGTGGTGGACTATTGGCCTAACCCCTTTTATTCTGAGAGGAGACTCGAGCTCAGCATTGAGTCGAATATGGGTTGATAATGATGAAATTATACTTAACTGCCTCATTGGTCTAGTGGTTAGCATGGCATAACAGGTTTCCGATTATGAGGCCCTGGGTTCAAATTCTGGGTCGGCTTATGAGATACTGAGCTATTATTTTGTCTAAGAAATTTACAGTTAAAGGTAGAATTTCGACCATTGGGTGACCACTTGTTAATTTTATCCTTTCAACGCTTCCAACAAGGAGAAATAGTAACTCTTTTAATTAGTTAATGAAATCCAACTTCAAAATGTAAGGAGTTTAAGCGTCAGAGGCCGATTGCAGCTCGCCCGGTGTTTATTAGTGTCAAGGCGTCGGCATAATTTGCCGTCCGAATGGCAAATCAGATTTGCCAGTCGGGCTGAAATCAAGACGCGCTAAACGAATTTATGCAACTTTTGTTAGTTGCAAACTATGAACTTTTATTAATTTTATTGACGGCCGTGTGGCACAGTTCAGGGATTCAGGGGGATTTTGTGACAGTGAAACCCGTTTACTAAAAAAACAACGATGCACTTCTATATCACGACGCACATCATTTTGACGGCCTCCGTGACGCAGTGGTGTGCGTGGTGAATTTACAAGACGGAGGTCCTGGGTTCGATCCCCGGCTGGGCCGATCGAGGTTTCCTTAATTGGTCCAGGTCTGGCTGGTGGGAGGCTTCGGCCGTGGCTAGTTACCACCCCACCAAAGACGTATCTCCAAGCGATTTAGCGTTCCGGTACGATGTCGTATAGTAACCGAAAGGAGTGTGGATTTCATCCTACTCCTAACAAGTCCTAGCCCGCTTCCATCTTAGATTGCATCATCACTTACCATCAGGTGAGATTGTAGTCAAGGGCTAACTTGTAGAGAATAATAATAAAAAAAAATCATTATCAACCTATATTCGGCTCACAGCTGAACTCGAGTCTCCTCTCAATGAATGAATGATAATAACCCACCACGCTGGCCCAATGCGGATTAGCGGGCATAAGGTGACAATGTTAAACTCATCAATGACTTATGGGCTTAACCAACTTTCTAGCTTTGGTCTGAATTTAACTGTTAATTTCTTAGAACAAAGAAAAACTCAGTATTTCACAGTCCGACCTAGAATTCGAACCCAGGACCTCGTCATCCAAAGCCACACAATCTAACCACTGGACCAACGAGCGAGTTAGTGAATATAGTAAAGAGAATTTTTATGTGAAATGTATTCCATCGATTACACAGTGATGGTATAAAATTTTCTAGAATTTTCCAGTTTGAACAGCGGCGAAGAGTCCATTAGTAATATCTTCGCGGTACGTGGTCTGAATCGCAAGTTGCGGATCTTCCATTCTTTCCTCTTAAACGTGCATCTTTAAAATTCCCCTACTTTAACCGAATTAGCCTCACTCAATCCAATTATGCCTCGATAGCTGAATGGTGTGGGTGGATATACTCGTGCTTGGGGAGTTTAAATTGGTCTTGTTGTGGCTTTTGGTATCTGTCATACCTACTTAGATACTTAGAGTATACTTCGATGGATACAGTAAGTAATACAGGTCCCTTTTCTTGGCTTAAACCACAGATATAAGAGGTAACTAGATTTATAAAGTGCCAATTCTTTGTATTGAAACCAGCGTACCCGGGGGCGTGGCCGAAATGGCTGTTTAATATTTAGTGAAAAATGAAATATGTCACCCTTATTTTAAACTTACTTTAGACTTGAATGTTTTTTATTCCTTTTGTCACCGAACAAAACAAGACTGCTAGTACATGTGCGGACACGCTTGCGATGTTCCGCATACCCGGGTGCACGCGGGCCACGCCCCCTTGCTACCTCTATTGCTAAAAGCGTTAGCTTTTAGCGTTGTCTGTTCTGTGGCTTAAATCTGTTATAGCTGGAGAGCCAGTCGACATTTTTGGGTACGTATTTGAAGCAATCTGAAAACTTTTTCTACACTTATTCTATACTACCCTAAGACAGTACTGGAGACTTGGCTCAAGAGTGGGGCTTAAAGAACTCCTATTTCCAAATTGAGAATTATTTTTGCAAAAAATATCCCAACAGTAGCAATGACGTCAAATTTAAATAATTGAATTTTTATAAGCGACCACTTAGGTGTCACTACTAAAACAGAAAGGTTTTCCATTAGTGGCTGTTGGTTTAGCGTTTTTTTTTAAACCGTGGATATAAAATATTCCCGCGACACTCGATCATGTGTCAGCGACATTTCGACTACTAAAAACCCAGCTTGCCGCTGTGTACATGCAATTGGCAATATTCCAAATCGTTTGGACACTACTGTCTGGGTTAATCCGTTGTTTACTTTGGGGTGGTCCTTAAAAATTCATTTTTTGAAACTTGACCGTTATAGTTCGTGCGCTGTAGCATGGTGCATGTGCAGTTGGGCGCAAACCCAATGACTTTTGTCACTTCTGAAGTGGAAACTCTTGAAGCTTTTTTAAGTTCTTTTTTCCGGGAAGCACCAGATTAAGTGAGGTTGTGGATTTTATTTGAATAATTTTTGCTTTCACTCGCAAGGGGGCCCTTGTATATCATTGATACGGCTGATAGGGCGGTAACTACGTCCTTGGACCGATGGTGTGGGGTTAAGGATGTTCTTGACAGTTAACCCTTCTCCGCTCCTGTTATTCTCCCTGCTTAGCCAAATTTGGTAATAATGAAAAGAAGTACGGATTAGAACAGTTATTTTAGCGGACACTCAATCATGTATGGCAAAAAGCTTACTTTCTACTATGTACATGCAACTGGCAATATTCCAAATCGCTTTCACACACAAATGGGGTTATCCAATGTTTGGTTTGGACGTTATTTGGACATAAGCTACTACGAAAAAAATGTTTCACTGCTCCCGAATGCCCTTTGGATACTTATTTTACTTTTAAAATGTCCGTGAATTTTTAAAATATGCAGTTTTGGCCTTTCAGACTGTTTTAACCTTTTAATGATTTATTTAAAGAATAATTTCTTAAGTAACTTAAGCAACTAAGTGGGCTTTATCCTTAGATATTGCTGCATTCATAAAAATATCACTAAAACTTTCAAGTTTTTTTAGACAATTTTTTGCATTAAGCTCCTTAAAATGGACCACAGCAGCGTCACAGAGGTCAAACATAAGCCAAAAATATTGGCCAGAGAGGAATCGTGAAGTTTCTATGAGAATCTGATCTTGAAGGGTAATCTTTTTAGTTTTTGCTGTTTGGTTTTCATCTTGTGGATGTAAAACCTACGTAGATAGGTAAAGTTTTTATATTTCTCTTCTTTTATTACTAAAGTTTCAAAAACCATCCTAATAAATCATTATTATCTTTGGCAATTAGACATTGGCTAATTACACTGACCTAGTATTTTCTTCTTTTATTATTTTATTTTCTTTTATTTGATTTTTGTTTATTTTTATTACTTTCATTTGTTTATGTTGTTTATGCTTTACTTATTTATAGAGACATCGAGTGACTCTGGAGCTGACGGTTCCGTATCCGATAGTGATTGTTACCAAGTTAATCATTGTTCACAGGCTTAACCTGCCAACCCACATTTTTTTTTTATTTTTTTTTTTATTTTTTACAAGTTACAATCTCATCTGATATGTGATGATACAATCTAAGATGGAAGCGGACTAACTTGTTAGGATGAAAATCTACACCCCTTTGGGTTTCTACACGACATCGTACCGGAACGCTAAATCACTTGGCGGTATATCTTTGTCGGTAGGGTGGTAATTAGCTACGGCCGAAGCCTCCCACCACCCAAATACATTGAAGAAGTGAAGACTAATCTCTAAATCCTTTCTTACGAGTATAAAGAAGAAGGTAAAGTATTAATTAGATTGATGATGAGTTTAGAATCAAAGCCTTGAATTCAATTGTAAACACAAGGGCAACAATACAATGAAATCTATAGGGGTCATCAGTACAATATCCCATGCAAAAAAATAAAAACGCATATGATAGTAGTAGTGAACGTTGATTTATTACTTCTGTATTTATACAGATTTTATGGATGAATTCCATACGTATAGTGAGCAATATTTTTCACACGTTGACAAGTTAAATGGATCGCTCATACGTTAACTGTTTCGATTCCCAGTTTTATGGCACACATTCGTCACCGGTATACGAGGGTGATGTTGCATTTTTGTTCTACACTGTGGAATGTTTTTGTTTGACGATTGTTTAGATTATTAAAGTCAAAGCCTAAAGCTACTGTTACACATGCTCATTTCAAGCATGCTTTCATGCTACTATTGAGCATTTGCTACTTTGCTAATAATGAGCATGCTTATTTCGAGCTCAAGAATCAACAGTTAAGCGATTCATGAGCATGCTATTTGCTGCGCGGGTGGGAGGGGGCGTGCTTTTAGCGCGTTTAAACAGGTTTGCTTATTGAGTATGCTAGTCGATCAGCATTGCTAACACGATACTATAGACAGAGACGCTCTCTGTAGATACAAATTAGCACGTGTAATTCGAATGTTTGTTTTTAGCATGCTTATGCAGGAGCATACTTAAAAATAGCATGCTATTTTAGAGCATGTGTAATAGTACCTTGTCTATTTAGTTTATTAAAGTAGGTACATGACGATCATTTGGCATCATTGTCATCAGCTGATGAATTCACTGCTGGACTTAAGCCTCCTTTATGGTCTTCCAAACAACATAGGTAGGGCTGGGCTTGAGCGCTTTCATGCTAGGAGTCCCTGTTATCCTGGTTGATATTGTCGGTAAATCTAATGACGGGTCGGTCATCCATTACGACGCGGGGGTCATTACCGCATCTTGGGATTTGAGATAGCAACATCCATCAACTTCTCAAACTATATGGCCAGCTTTTTGCACTGTAGTTACTAGTAGCAAGTTTTAGTTACAATTACTTTACGATACTATGAATCTCATCAGTTGTGTTTCGATTGCAGAGATACTCCTCACTTTTAATACATTTTATATAACTTATAAAGTCTGGTAAGTCCAAATAACTCCACAGTGAAGACTGAGTCAAACTCAAGCAGAGCAACCTCGATTCGATTCCCGCCCGCTGGAGTATTGTCGTACCTGCTCCTAACATAGTATTACCGACTTATTGAAGGTGAGCGGGAATATTGGTCTTATTTAAAAGACATAGGAATTTAAATTAGAATAATAAAAAAGAAAATAGAAAATAAATAAAATCACACGAAACAGATTCAATAACTTTTATTAAATACCACAATAAAATGACATCACTGGGTATCACGCTACAAATATTATACCTTACCTTACCTTATCAGCCGATAGACGTCCACTGCTGGACATAGGCCTCTTGCATGGACCTCCAAGCACAACGATCTCGAGCCGCCAGCATCCAGCGGCACCCTGCAACCTGCTTGATATCCTCGGTCCACCTAGTGGGGGGTCGCCCAACACTGCGCTTTCCGGTGCGGGGTCGCCATTCCAGCACCTTGGGACCCCAACGTCCATCGGCTCTCCGAACTATGTGGCCCGCCCATTGCCACTTCAGCTTCGCGACTCGCTGAGCTATGTCAGTGACTTTGGTTCGTCTGCGGATCTCCTCATTCCTGATTCGATCACGCAGAGAAACTCCAAGCATAGCTCGCTCCATCGCCCGCTGAGTGACTTTGAGCCTTCTAATAAGGCCCATAGTCAGCGACCAAGTCTCGGATCCGTATGTCATCAAATATTATAACAAACTATTAATTCATTATAAAAGTTTAAGAAGATTTTGCTTTTAATATAGTTAGTGTATGGTGGGAAGTCTTTTTTGCTTCGAATTTAATAAGATGACAGTTTGTGTGTTTATATAAACCTTAACAGTTCCAGATCCAGCATAAGAAATATATACCCTCATCTGTTATTTATTTAGGATAAGAAAATGATTAAAAATATACATCATCATTCATTTATTATTATCAATATTCGGCTCACTGTTGAGCATAAGTCTCCTCTCAGAATGAGAGTGGTAGGCCAATAGTCCACCACGGATTGGAAGACTTCACACATGTAGAGAAATATGAAAATTCTCAGGAATGCAGGTTTCTTCACGATGTTTTTCCTTCACCGTTTGAGACACGTGATATTTAATTTCTTAAAATGCACACAACTAAAAAGTTGGAGGTGCATGCCCGGGCCGGATTCCAACCTACTCCTTCCGGAATCGGAGGCAGAGGTCGAAACCACTGGGCTATCACGGCATTTTTGATAATATGCGTAGCAACTCAAATTATTCATCGAACAGTTAGTGATTGCAATGTAAATAAATTCATTTAGGCATTTTGGGGTATAGTCACTGAGGCTATATATTCTAATTCTAGGCTTTACAAATTCAAACGACTATTAATTTATCATAGTACCGCACCTTAAACGGCAATATTTAATACATCATTAAAAGCCATTATTTATTAACATTTTGACACTAACACAGCCATGATTATACGACTAAATTACCTAGCGTCATATAGATAAAAATAAGTCTAAAGTTCTTATATTATGAGAATACATTATGTAGTAATTCTATAAAAAACCTGACCCGTTGACTTAATACATAAAATGGATGTGGTAAATCCCTTCAAATTACAATATTCGATATTTTCTAATTTTCTGTTGTTTCTTTGTGATTTTTCCTATTTATAACTCCCGCAGACAGAATGAATTCTGCGTTCTGCAATCCACGTTCTCTAATAATAAGTTTACAAATCACAGCCTTCTTTTGGCTTTATAAATAATGATTAGGTAATATTTAATGATATCATTTAATAAAATCTGAATTCTGGTTTCGTTTTTAATGCATTTTTAGTCTTTATTACTAAAACTTTTTAAAACTGGACTGAAGGCATAATCAACATTGTTTTTCATCGTCATCAACCCATATTCGGCTCACTGCTGAGCTCGAGTCTCTTCTCAGAATGAGAGGGGTTAGGCCAATAGTCCACCACGCTGGCCCAATGCGGATTGGCAGACTTCACACACGCAGAGAATTAAGGTAATTCTCTGGTATGCAGGTTTTCTCACGATGTTTTCCTTCACCGATTGCGACACGTGATATTTAATTTCTTAAAATGCACACAACTGAAAAGTTGGAGGTGCATGCCCCGGACCGGATTCGAACCCACACCCTCCGGAATCGGAGGCAGAGGTCATATCCACTGGGCTATCACGGCTCTTGTTATAATTATTCTTTTAACTATGTTATAATTATTCTTTTAACTATGCTGTTTTTATTTAATTATAAAGACTAACAATTAAAAAAAGAAATAAAAAATTCTGTACTAATGTGTAAGAGACCCCGCTCACTTACAACTTATAGTTGGCCGACTTAATCGGCCGAGTATAGAACAGGTATAGCGATGTATGACAGCCCGCACATCTGTCCAACTAAATCGTCCAACTAAATCACGTAAAATTAAAAAGTCGTCCAACTATCGGCCAACTAAAAATTGTCAGTGAGCGGCCACCCTAAGATTGTATCTCCAGAGATGTGCGTTAATAGCTGCAACACAGTATTTCACTAAACAGTGCACAATGTCATATGTCATATAAGTTTCTTTTATTTTCTGTGTGTACTTCTTGTGTTATAGTTATTTGACGAAATAAACTTATATCTATTTCTATTATTTCTAACTTCAAAAATGGAGATTCAGTGTTCTGTTTGAGACTGATTAAAAAAAAGTTATATACGAATACCTACCTAAATAACACTGTTTTTATATAACAGGTGTTGGAGTAAATAGAAAAGTACCTAGAAAGACAGACAGTCCCTGTCTGTGGTTGTAATTTCAAACAACCGTGGTGACATTTCTATAATCTGGCAAGTTCGTTGATGACACTCCCATGATATGCGGGCGACGGGGGAATAGTAAGTCGTGGGTTTTTCGTTGATCGCTACACGCCCCCCGGCCCGCGTGGACCATCGGGAGTGTTACGAACGAAGTTGAAAAGCTATAATTTCTGTGCAAAGTGGTGCTTAATGGATAGCGTCCACAAATCCATATCGTAGGTACGTATCGGACGCATAGCTTCAAACGGATTTTAGTATTCTTTGTATAGAAACTCATACAAGTGCGTCCACTGATCCAATAAAATTTAAAATCCGTTTGATGCGATGCGTCCGATATATACGATGCGCACTTGACTTTCTACATAGAACGCCATGCCATAGAAGTACCTAAGACCTAAGTCCAGACATGAACATATTCGGTTCATCTGAAGACAATCTATGACAAATTTAGTTTAAGAGTCTCCGCTGTCCACGGGCAAGAACTGCTGTTGTGCTACAGATGAGAGCACCATGTCAATGGGCTTGGTGTCGTCATAAAGAGAGGGCGCTTCGCACAGTATGGCGAAAGTGCCCACGATGGAGGCGATGGTGAAGATCCAGAGAAACAGACGGTCCAGCACCATGGCCACGAAGCCCCAGTCCTGGTCTTCCTGTTGGTAAAAGGTAATATTTAAATATATTAATTATGATTCATGTGCTGAGAAATTAGGCCCATCATTAATTTCAGTAGGTTTAATTATTTTAGTCGGTTTATTTTGCTCTTTTCTGGGAAAAACTGACGAATTAAACCTAACGACTACGTAGAGGTAACGATCTGTTGAATATAATTATAATATTTATCGTCGATTTAACCACCTTCGGAGAGAATAAACGTAGATACGTTTCGTCACTTTTTACTGTATGTCAAATAACAAGATATGTCTCAGTTTCAGCACCTTCTAATAAGTCACATGTTTTGTATTTTCATTTGACATAGAGTGAGAAACCGGCCAAAGTTACATTTAGACTATCAGACAATTTTCAAAAGGTGGTTAACCACCTTTATTTATTCTTGAATCGATTTTTTCAAGAGCTTAAAGCTTTTTAGATCAAGAAGAACAGTAAAAAAAAGGCTGAGAAAGATAACCCACATAAGTCAGTTCTCGGCTGCGTAAAGGAGTACAGGCTACTTTTATACTATAAACAGCTTACGTGCCTTTAAAATCACCGCAAAACGTGATCTGAATTTACCGACTCTACTGAGTGCACACATGCACAATTTTGTCTTTAATTCCTTTATATATTTATATATATAAAGTTTTTACACTTTCTGAACACACAACTCGGAATTCTAGACGATATTTAGGTAATATTTGTTTAAATAACTTTCGTTGTTTAATAAGCGATTAAATGAAATTAAGACAAGTATACACATTTGTCCGCTTCTATCTGATGCACTAGTGTCCTATCTCTAGTATAAAATATCATTGGGTACGGGTATGATTTCAGAGATGAACGAGAGAGGTGCAGGATGTACGCACCAGATCAGTCTATGAGTGAATGAACGAATGAGTGATTGAATGAAACACACCTGCACGTTTGCCTATAGTTAAAACTGTTCTGAGTATGTAGTTATACAAATTCTTTCTCTCTCTCCAGTCGGTCCCTCATGACTAAGGATCGTGACCACCATGGCGAGTCATCTTTTAGTATACAATGCTCTTCCATCGAGTACGGTCGCTGGCCTACTTATTTGGATCAACCTATTTACTACTGGACTACTTATTACTGGACTACCTATTTGGACGGCACTGTAAAAGGTGCGGGCTCCTGTTTCCTTGAGAAGATCCGACCATCGGGTTGTAGATCTACCTCGTGGCCGTTTGCCTTCCACATTTCCCACCACAATCATTTTCTCCAAGTCGTCGTTACCACGGCGTGATTCACAAACACACACGCACACACACACACACACAAATTCTTTAGTGAAATTTTAATAGAAAACCCAAACAAGCTTCGTGGTTTTACACGACTTTGTAAAAGAAATCTAATTTTGCAGCCAGTTTCTAAAGCTCCACTTAATACGCCTGACCTCAAGTTGAATAACGTTTCCTTCAAAGAGTATGGCCACGTCATTAAAGGTCCCATTTACGTGACTCAACCACTAGCAAACTAAATTTTGACGTAGGCTTCTTTTGGCCAGAGATTTGCGGAACTATAGTAGCTAAGCATATAGCAATAAATAGTATGCATGCTAAGAACTGTTGGAAACTCGTTTAAACAAGTTAGCGATGAGTTAATGTTGCCTATGAGTATGTTACACTGCTTGGCATCTGTAAAAATGATTAGATTTCTATCATACATAGTTATACATAGCTGGACTGGCGACATCAAGCGAGTCGGATTCGCTGGATGATCGTGATGTTTGGAAGTCCCTACAAAATGCCTATGTCCTGCAGTGGACGTCCATCGGCTGATATGATGATGATGATGATGTTGTTTCTTTGCTTAGCTTTACCCTCAGTGCTTCAAATTTCAGTAAAGCCTATCTAAGTTGATTCTATTAATGAAACATTCATTTATTCAAGACAAACATTATGAAGAGAGTTTGTGAGATTGTCTCTGGATCTATTGAACCGATTATAAAAATCTTGTGCCACTAGAAAGCCACGTTATTTGTGATTGTAATGGGCTGTATTTTATCCCCGTCTTCCCACGGGAACGGGAACTACGCGGATGAAATGGGGCGTTTGCTAGTGTACTTCATCAACGAGTATCTTAATGACAACCTTTGACATTTCTTTTACTTTTATTTTTTGAACTATTTTTGACATTTTTATTTAGTTTTTAATTTTTATTTAGTATTTTGTATTTTCTTAATTGCGTCATAGTTATTATTATTTAAAATGACATAATGTTAACTATCTCTCTAGATTATGCAATGGTTATCTCTGTGTTTGTGGTTAAAGAATTACGACTCCAATGATGCTACTACAAAATGTTTAATTAAGTATTAAAATATGATTTTGTGACGATATAGTTTCTAAGTAATGTTTTGTGAAGTTTGCACGCCCTTCAAGGCGAAAACATTGTACATATTTTGTTTGTCATCTTTTGTCACCACATGTTTTGATCAAATAAACGATGATTTGATTTCATTTTATACATAAGTTAACATACCGCATTGAACTCATCCTGCCGTTGCATATGGTGCTGTATGAACATGACGTTGTGGATGGCCTTCTCCAGCTCGAACGGGTACTTCTTGCGAGGGGTGATGTCACTGAGAGAGTCGTCCAACCCGGACATGACTGAAGGCAGTCCGTTGTACCCTGCGCCGAGGCTGCCCAGCGCTCCGACTAGACCGCTGAACCTAGTGCCCAAAACAAAATAGTTAGTGCTCCCACACAGCCTACGTCACAGCCACAAAAGACCGCCACAGACCTCTTTTCTTCAGTAAGGGTCTTTAAGCCTTAATTAATAAGCCATGGTAAATGTACCTACTGGAATTAATAAACTGGTTCGATCCGAGTACTTTGGACTATTATCGTACCCGCTTCTAACTTATTTTCGACTAAATGGATGGAATCTGGAATACTGGTCATATTATATAAAAATGATATGGCAAAATATTATATTTTTTTTTAAAGAAAAAGTATTATTTTCTTTTATGCTAAACGTTATGTGAGATCTTTTTTTTATGAGTTACAAGAGAAACTATTTCTAAAGAAGAAGGAAGTCTATTCTTCTCTTGGAAGATCGTTTGGCTCTGGTTAGATGTACAGAGACCGCGTTTGTGTGCGAAATAAATGAAGCATGTGCGTGTGGTGGTTGCTAAGCAACTTGTTTTTCGTAAAAGGGGTTTCGAAGTCACACTCCTCCCCTGTACACTGTTGTTCTTGTTAATGAATAATAATTTACCTGTTAGTAGCTGTAGTTGAGTGTAAGCCATTACATCCACCAGGTAGATGATGACGCAAGGAGTCAGGGCTTGAGGCGTTCGAATTGGTCTGATCCGCAGCCAAAGCATCTTTAAATTTATTCTTCTTCATACTCCTCCCGGCTATCTTCTGCGCTGCCAAGTCTCTCAACAAATCCTTTGGCACTCTCATTAACAGCAACTTCGGCAATTTGGTTATAAAGAATTTCCTAACCCAAGGCGCCATTTGGTGGGTACTGGGTTTTCTATAATGTACGTTGAGTATCACAATGGTTATAACAACAGAGAGACCAACAAGTAACATTGTGAATAGGAGATATTTTCCCAGTAACGGCAAAGCTAGGGATGTTGAAGGAATGATCTCCGAAATTAGGAGGAAGAACATGGTTTGCGAAAGCAGGATGGATATGCTCAAAGCGATCTTTTCGCCGGAGTCAGCTGGTAAGTAAAATACAAGGACAGACAGATATGATATGCCAACGCAAGGGACTATGAGGTTCACTGTGTAGAATAAGGTTTTCCTTCGCAAGGTGATGTTGAAGAAAATATCTGGAACAAAATATTTAAATTGGATTGTCGTTATGCTTTGAACTATTTTGGGTATAAACCCGTTTGTAAAGTGGTTAGCCTATGTTATCTTATCACGAGGTCGTTGGGTCGAGTCCAGAGTACTGAGCTTTTCGTTTTTCCTAGAAACTTGAACTTGAAACTTGAAAGGTAATTGCCCATACCTTGGCCCTGGCAAACCCTAACCACCCGGCAATTTACTTATATCAACATACTTATAACAACGACATTTCTAATTCCAACGGGGACAAGCAAAGATCGTTGATTATTCACCTGAGTTTTTGTAATTTTTTAAGACTCTTGATTGGTTTGTTTGTTGGTTTTCTTGTTTGTTAAGCTTGTTGGTAACAGAAAAAATAATACAAACAAAATAATGCAGATTTCAATGACGCTTAGCCGCTTTGGTACAACGGCGAACTTTTTGAGCAAAAATACTGATAAAAAAAACGCTATTTTCTTCAAGCAACATACTTTTATTAACTCAACTATTTAATCAGATCGTTATTGATACATCATACTTTCATCTCCATATACAGGGGTATACCTGGGTGACAGGGGGCGACATCGTATTGGCCGGTGGGCATTTCTCTTTATGGCCTAGAGGTGGGAAGCTGGTCGTGTAACATTGTGAGCCTCGGAAAATTTGTTAAGTTGTCAGTCATTATTATTAACATCTGATAATTATTGTTAAAGAGTCATATTATTAGAGCTGCGTGGTGGATCTAGGCTACACGCCCCCTTTTTTACAAAAAAGGAGGCTTAATCAAGATTGCAGTAGTGCAACTAATAACACTAAGCTATATATGCTGATAACTAATGGTGATGTCTTTAGGTATATGCTAAAATAAGAGACAATACAATATCTCAAAGAATAAAACAAATATTTGTAGAACGTCTCTATGATCGTTCGACCGGGCAACATAGAAACCAACTGAACCGAGTTCATTGGATCACCATTGTGTGAAACACAATGTCGGGTTTTGGAAAAATCAATGTGCATCTGAAAAAGGCGAGTGTAAAAATAGCCTATACATGGGCCATATTTCTAGTATTCGATGCTTTATGACTAAGATCTTGAATTTGATTTCCAGATGAAAGCCTATTTTTAACGCAAATAATGTTACTTAATGTTGGTGAAAGAACTTTTAAATCAGTCCAGTAGTTTCCGGGCCGCTACAAACAAACAAAAAGCGTTACCTCGTTACAGAGGTCCTGGGTTCGATACCCGGGTGGGCCGATTGAGGTTTTCTTAATTGGTGTATGTCTCGCTGGTGGAAGGCTTCGGCCGTGGCTAGTTACCACCCTACCAGCAAAGACGTACCGCCAAGCGATTTAGCGTTCCGGTACGACGCCGTGTAGAAACCGAAAGGGGTGTGGCTTGTTTTCCTACTCCTAACAAGTTAGCCCGCTACCATCAACATCACTTACTATCAGGTGAGATTGTGGTCAAGGGCTAACTTGTAAAGAATAAAAAAAAAAATACTGTAATGTAGGTTTTTATGGAGATAAATTGCTCTTATAGAGATGTTCGGTCGAATTTAATGATACGCTGTCGCGTATCTAACCCTGTCGGTATACTATATAGACATTGTTAGCATTACTTTATTTATAAACTATCCAGCCATCCATGTCCATAAAGATTGTACCTCATCCAAGTCACTAGTAAATACTGCATTGTGCTCAAAGTAAATATACTCAAAGCGCTTATACCTTCAACATGGCTTTTACTTTATTCAACATCAATTTTATCTAAAATTAATATAGACAAATACTTACTACAACAAAAATGGAACTATATCTCACACTATAACTTACAGAGTATGAAATATCTCAGTTCGCACAGAAATTCCACACAGGCGAAGACAATGCAGGAATATATTCAACGCAAACAATATTTGAAAGTCCAATAAACTGAAATAGTTGATAATAATTGTTTGCTCCCGTACTCGGATAGTTTCCGCAGTGCGAAACTGTTAAGGCCGGGCACACACGAACAGTTTAAAGCAGACAGGATCGACTACTTCAAGCTGCAACTGCTTATCTAGAAATTTCTACGTACCTATCTATGTACATTTTAGACGAATGATATAGGGACCTGCCTTGCTAGACGTTACCCCTTTGTAAAACTATAAGATCAACGATCTAACGCGTTTATAAAAACTGTTTTTATAGAATCGATGTTTCATTGTTGTAATCGTTTTCATCGTGTAAAGAGCTCCCTAAAATGCTGGTTAGTGTAGTTTACTAAAAGTTACCATTATGTTTCATTTATAAGTAATTTTAACTTTATATCAGTAATAAAAATAATATCTATGAAGAATCAATTCTTCAACGGGATCAGTAATCATCAAGTAATCGAATATTCTGTGTTAAGATTCCAAGCGTTTGTTAATCTATGTAAAAATTACGTGTGTGTTGTAAAAATTGCGAATCAATTTTATAATTATTGTATGTAGTTTACGGACACTACGTATATTGTAGTGATTTTAAATATTACAACCAGTAATTAGTATTGGCATTAAATATTAAGTATTGGCGTTAAATATTGCAGTTACCCGCGCCCGCGTTCCTAGATTCTACTATTTTGAGATAAAATTGTAATAGCCAACTGCTCGATTTAGTTGTCTCATCTGCTCGAGCAGGTTATCAATAGCATCAAACTGTGCGGTCCATGTATTTTTTGGTCCATTGATCTCTGGCTAACTGAAGCTGGCCGTGTATGACCGGCCTTAAGTGATTGTCGGCTCCAAGCAGGTTATTAAGTGATAATTTGACTTGGAATTGTTTTATTGTTGCCCTGATGTTGTCTTAATGAAGCTGACCTGTTGCAAAGTTGACATGGAAAAACTCTCAGTTTTCTCTCTCCTATTATTCCTTTTAGTTGTAAAATTATTCATAACCTAATCTTAATAGTAACTAATCATTAAGTGAGGTAGGTACTAAAATTTCAGGCATCGATCGGGTGATATTGCAGTCGTCGTTAATAATTCATTTTGTAGTTTTGTTTAACACAGAGTAAAATTTATAATCAAGAAATGCAGTTATTTGTTTTTGCAGTATTACTTTTGTTGACTTGATTGATTGATCAGTTGACTCACTTGATGGTAAGTAAAAAACCAACCTTCAAACATGACTTTGACATGGTTTTTACTAAACTAAACTTTCATCCCAGAAAATTTTATGGTTCCCGCGGGAATTGTGAAAAACTGAATTCCACGCGGACGAAGTCGATGACGTCCGATAGTTACAAATAAAATCAGCTCAACGCCAGAGAAAAAATGTTAAGAAAAAAGTCGACTCTACAATATAGAGAAACAAACAAAGCGGCGGGATTTTATCCCAATCGCCCGCGAATCCCGCGTAAATTTCCTTATTTCTTTCACGAAATCCGCCCCTAAAAGAAAAGGGCCTTTCCATTAATCAGTGACACTTGGTATCAGTATTCAGCGAGCGGCTCTTTGCGGGCGTTTACAAAACAACCGTTTAACCTGCTGGTCGTTGAGCAGTAACTTAGCATAGATAAGCGTTGTCGACGCCTCGCGGTATTTACGGCCTAGATTTAGCAGGGTCACGTTTTTGGATGTGCTTATTGGGGTGATCACATCTGTATCAAAGAGTTTATGACTTAAATGAAACATTTTTTGAAACAAATCAATAATTAAAAAAATAAATCCCGACTGCCTCACCTGCTCGCACCTAGTCATTCGCCTCGCGTATTTTGTATAGCGATTAATATTTAACGTTTTTCTAAATGCAGGTTTTTTAGAATATTGTCATATACCATTTTGAAATTCTCTTGATGAGCCATATCGCGATATTCAAAAAAAAATTTTTTTTCATCTCGAGTCTATAGCGTCTCACAGTCGTCGTGTTGGATTTTTTTTAACTTCATCTATATATACACTTGGGTTATTAGTACAAATCTAACGATATCTTAATAACGTAAATCCGTTCAGCGGTTTGGAAGATTTGAGGTAATAAAGAATATTACATACATAAAAAAACACAACAAACATTCATGCAGTCGGGTAAAAAGTATATTTGCCAATTGTTTTTGATATAACCAATATTTCTGTTCCCCTCCAACTTGTTGGAAAAGACTGTGTAGCAAGTAGTGGGTACGACAATAGTTCGCGTGCGGGGATCGAACCACGACCCCTCGGTAATGATTTTGGTCCCTTTCTTTACCTTTGAGTTATAAGGCTTTTTCGGTTTTCAACCATTAAATGAAGCTATTTCTTGCAACCATTGCATGTGGGCGTGATTTGTATACCTAGTTATTAGAATACGTTAGCTTACGATTCTTATTATTCTTCTTCTTTCTCGATAATAAATCGATCTCGATAAGTAAGTAAGCCAGTTACTCCTTCACGCCAAAACTGTTGATGGGCTTCCGTTATTTGATTAAAAATATAAATAATAATAATTAAATAGTAGATTGAATAAAAACTATAATCCGACTTCGTAAAAAGGACGAAACAAGAAAATATTTAAGATAGAATTCGAGAAATTCACAGGTACAAAGGTATTCTTTGCATAATCACAGTAGGTTTATAGTAGGTGCGACCACGGCGCTACCATGATCATTTCAGCAAAATATCTCCTAATTTACAGAACCGATTACAAAAATTCTTGTACCATTCGAAAGCCATGCTATTTATTTATTTATAGGCTATATTTTATCAATATATTCTCACGGGAACGGGAACTACGCAGGTGAAACATCGGAGCTACGGCTACTATTCTGTATATCAGTTCGTCGGTTTTTCGAACCCGTTGGAATAATAAATAAGAACCGACGAAACAGTACGGAAACACAATCCTTTGGACGAGGTCATTGAGGTGTCATGTTGAAGATATTGTACAGTAGTATAGTTGGTATGTAATAATTTGATGCGCAAATTTCAATTAAGTAGAACATATTCGATAAGCCCAGCTTTAGTGAACTGAGCCGTCTGAATTAGGATATGTAATTTTATGGTAATGTGGCATTAGTTGTTGGTGTTGTGTGTAGTGTTAGAATAGACGGTCAGATTAGGAGAGCAGAACAGAATAGATATTTCTGTATATTATAGCACAGTGGCAGAAGTATCACAGTAATCCTTTGTGGTGGTAGAATGTAAGTTCATATACTTGAACAATACAGCTAATACTTAGCACTAAAGTAAGCCTGTGTTATGGGTACTAAGATAGCTGATTTTATTTTTTTTATCATATAAATTTATAAACTACAAGTATTTATACTTATACAAATAAATAAATACACCTACACGTTAGAAAAAAACCCATGCTCATCACACAAATATTTTCTAATTGTGGAAATTGAAGTAATAAGTATGGTACCTACTTAGTAGTTTAGTACTTAACCTGACTTGCCTTAAGGAGTCTAGTAATATACTTACGTATTGTAACTTATTTTGACGGTTTCGTTCGTCCAGTGGTTAGGCTATTCGGATTCGAGTTTCCAATCGTTATTATTATTATTATTATTATCCAAAACTAAGTTAGGTGAGCCTTTTAAGCACAATATTCGAGTCGCGAAGCTGAAGTGGCAATGGGTGGGGCACATAGTTCGAAAATGGACGTGCAAGATGCTAGAATGGTGACCCCGCATTAGAAAGCGCAGTGTTGGTCGACCCCCCACCAGGTGAACTGACGACATCAAACGAGTCGCAGAGATTCGCTGTATGCAGGCAGCTCAGGATCGTGATGTTTGGAAGTCCCTACAAAGGTCCCATGTCCTGCAGTAGACGTCTATCGGCTGATTATGATGATGATGAAGCTCAATGTCCCCTTTTTTAAGGTGGATGGTATCCCCTTGTAAGGGTCATGGAAAGAGTCTAATAATGATGATATCTACTATGTGTGCGAGCTCCCTAGGTCTTCAAGGATAACTTACTCGTTGATGAGCACTAGAGGCGTAGTGCAACGGAGGCACCGGCGAGTTTAGAGAGGTCTCGGAGCCTATCAAAATGCGCTGAGGGTGTCCACCGAGGGGGTTTTAGTGGTCCTACATAACCCATCTTGACCCCCAGTAAATCGGGTATCTCAGAAAGAGATTTCCTCCGTGAAAAAAAAGGGATTTAAGGATGTTCCAAATAGCTCTAACAACATGTCAACTCATAAGCGGAGTTATTAAATCGATAATATCCAATCAAGATAAGTCACGTGCCGTTTACAAACGTGGTGAGCAAACATTGTGCACCCCTTTACGATGTCGTTTTATCATAATATCCTCAACCTAATCGCATAAGCATAATGTACCACGTTTTTCAATCAAACGCAGTTTATCTTTTACTCAGGGGCGTAGCTACCGCCGTATCAGCCGTATCAATGATACGAACTACAGGGGGGGGGGGGGGGCTGTAGTTCGGGGGCTCCCCTGTAGTTCGGGGGCGGTTACGTGTGAAATTAGTAAAATGTTATCCACTAAATATCAAAAAAACCAGTGTTCTACATTGAAACCCAAAAAAAGTACAACATCTTGTGTAGTATGGTACAACAAATGTTTTGGTAACAATTGTACACTGTGGTGAAAGAGTTAGGGGTAAATCAAATACTAAATTTTTCGGGATTTGCCGCTCGTCTATCAATGGGGCCCCAAAATTAATTTTGAGTTCACACTATGGTCATACCATATTTTTGCTTATTTTAGTGAAAATTTCTTAGAAGAAAGAAAAGCTCAGCACCGCTCGTTCGAGGACTCGAACCCTGGAACTGGTCATCCAAAGCCAAATAAGTCACCACTGGGCTGCCGAGGCAGTTAAAAGTCAAAATAATATCATGTATCTTCTAAAGACTTCTTCTAGCTTATTATATTCATTAATTCTTTTAAAAACAAGTCACGCGCAACTCTTAAGTTGTGCGTTGCTTACACTGATGTTCTTATGTTCTTAATAAAAATGCAAACTAACCCGGGTATGGCTCCTGGCAGCAGGGGTAGTACCTCTCGTGGCGCTCGGCCGGCACCCCGAGGATGTCCCACTCCACTGAGGGGTAGTATTCACGCAGGTCTATACCCACCTCCACCATGTCTCCCTTCTTCTGGTTTATGTGCTTCAAATCGATCTAGAGAAAATTTTAGTATATAGTAATTTAATATGGATACGAAGCCAGAGGAAAAGTTTATGATCTTAGCATTCTAAATTTAAATCCGTATGTTATTACTATTGACCTTCATAATAATACTCAGACTCACTCAGCGCGCAACGGAGCGAGCTGTGCTCGGAGTATCTCTGCGTGTTCGAAAAAACAATGACATCCGCAGATAGCTGAACGAGTCACAAAGGAAAGCGCGGTGTTGGTCGACCCCCAATAATAAATCGTATTTCTCCTAAAAATTCGCATCTTCGGTTACCTTCAATTGGTTTTCTTTTACCTGATCTCCATCATAGCTCCAGGATCCAAATTTGAGGAAGCAAGTTTGCTGGTCAAACGGGAAGTACCGCACGTCGATCTCACAGGAAGACTTGAAGATGGCGGGCGGAGTCCACAGAACTTTTCCGGTGTGGTGGAGAACTGCTTTGGTCATCGTTGTCACTACGTACTCTCCGTCGGCACTAGGAATAACAATAAAAACAATACTCAATCAAAATACTTGGACCTTGCTAATGAGATTACCGCCATGTGGAGTGTTGAGTCAACTATTATTGTTTCGACCTTAATAATTATGGAAAGCCTTTTCTCTATATACTACATCATTAGCTCATCCATATTATCTAACTAATATTATAAATACGAACGTGACTAAAGCCACATTATCAGCGAGTTACATATGCTTATAATAGTCGTACATAATGGAATATAAGTCACTTTTAAAAAGATCTACGCGGACTAAATCGCGGGTGTCTATAAATGTTTAAAAGGTATTCACCAAACAGAGCGTCAAAGCCCAAGATAGAAAGCGTGTCGTTTAAGCGACTAATAGACAATTCATCGTGGAAATCCCACCATTTGAAAATGCGC
Organism: Bicyclus anynana; assembly: GCF_947172395.1. Classification (NCBI taxonomy): domain Eukaryota; kingdom Metazoa; phylum Arthropoda; class Insecta; order Lepidoptera; family Nymphalidae; genus Bicyclus; species Bicyclus anynana. Next base: position 3,610,933 of record NC_069099.1, read on the forward strand.
GTGTGTAAGAGGAATCTACTCGAATACCATAATATATCTCCAGCATCTCCCGCCGTCACAGTTGCCGTGGCCGTCAAAAGGCAACTCGCACATAAATGGGAGAACATACGCTCTGTAAATTCTGCGCCCCAAAGTATAAGATGTAGCGTTTTAGTGTCCTGAAACTTATGATATATACATACAGGCATACTGGCCTACCGTGGTTATTAGTTGGAAAAAAGATATTTTTTTTAGGATGAATCCACTATACTAAGAGAGGAAAGAAGAGAATACTTGTTGAAGAAAATCTAGAAGAAAAATATGATCTACAATAATAATATGACGTAAATAGCCTTTTTGACTGGATCATCGTCATCTTTATCATTCCATTTCTATTGTTAGATACAGGGCTCTTGTTAACGTGAACGTTAACTTGTTAGCCTAGTGGATATGACCTCAGCCTTCGATTCAGAGGGCGTAGGATCGAAACCGGTCCGGGGTATGCACCTCCAACTTTTCAGTCATGTGCATTTTAAAAACGTGTGTCAAAGGGTGAATGAAAAACATCGTGAGGAAATCCGCATACATGAGAATTTTCTTGATTCTCTACGTGTGTGAAGTCTGCCAATCCACATTGAACCAGCGTGGTGGACCAAGGCCTAACCTTTCTCATTCTGAGAGAAGACTCGTGTAATAGTGAGCCAAATATGGATTGTTAATAATGTTGATGATGATGACAGGGCTCTTGTAAGGTTTTTCAGATACCAAGGTCTTAAGCCGCCACCTTCCAGCGGCTTAAGTTACTCCATTCCATTACGTTTCATACGTTCATCGGCTCCTCGAACCATATGCGCCGCCTATTGCCTCTTCAGCTTTCACTTTAGATTGTTGAACTTTGTCGGTAACTTTGGTTCTGTTGCGTATCTCCTCATTTCTCAGATTCGATCACGCGATTCGAGATACTCCAAGCATAGCTCGCTTCATCGCCAGCTTAGTGACTTTAAGCCTTTTTAGGAGGGCCTTAGTTAGCAACCAAGTTTCGCGGTTCATTTATAACTAATAAATTATTTACAAATCCTGTGAGAAATTTTTAGTTTTTCACAAATCCCGTGAGAAACATGATTTTTTCTGGGGTGAAAAGTAGCCTATGTGTTAATCCAGAGTAAAATCTATTTCCATTTAAAATATCAGTCAAATTGCTTCTGTAGTAGCGGCGTTAAAGAGTAACAAACAAACATTCGTATTACAAACATTCATACAAACTTTCGCTTTTATAATATAAATAGGATCGATCTGACCGTGAATAATTTAATTCTATTCTAGATTTGTCTAGTCTAGTTAAAGTTGTTTAATTCAATACTAATTCAAAACGCCGTATCTTGTGCATTAGGCCAAGCAGCGAACCGGCACAGTATAAGATTGGTCACACGTGCGTCTCTCTCTGAACCGTGATTAATAGTTTGCCGGTCTGTTCCGACACACTATGATGTATCATTCGGCGCTTTGATGTCGATACTTGCCATCAATTAACTTTATTGCTACAACTTATATGTTTACCGTGTTGTCGGCCGTTTATTTTTTTAGTATCGGAAATAAGTTATAACAACAGAGAATGAGGACAAGGGTTTTCTTGTCCTCATTCTCTGTTATACAACTTAACAGCCACAATGTACTACAAATTGCCTCGTACATTATCTCGTACCGTCGCTCAGAAATTTTCATTTCCTGGTAACTCAGTTAGCTACTAGAGTCGAGAATTTTCGTAAATACCTAAAAAAGTTGATGAAAACACTAAAAATAAACTTGATAGTAATCAGTTGTACTAAACGTATTACGGATCCGTGACTAAGTTACAAGATAATAATCTATACTAATATTATAAACAAACAAACTCTTCAGAGTTTGTTTGTTTGATTGAACGCGCTAATCTCAGGAACTACTGGTCCGATTTGAAAAATTCATTCAGTGTTAGATAGCCCATTTATCGAGGAAGGCTATAGGCTATATTATTTCCATATTCCTAGGGGAACGGGAACCACGTGGGAAATAACGCGCAGCGTAAGCTAAGTAGTAATATATAAATTAAATAATAAACTTTAATAGATAAATTTGGAGCCCCATTCAATGAATTTGAAACCGGTCTCATATAGTATATTGTCAGTATACGTCACTGATGATATGACTATATAAATTTATCGGTTACACCAAATTAGGCAGCATAGTGGCATCATAAGCAATTACTTTATCCCGCATACAATTATCTCAGGACGGCCAACATCCGATACTAAGAGATGGCGGATGGTATGGGAGCGTAATTGGCGCATAACAGCCTTCCACCGAACTTAGTTGCTGAACATTCATTAGGACATTACCTCGCACCAAATTGCATTGTACTAACTAACTTGTTCCAAACTGTTATAATTAGCAACTGGAACATCGACGTCTGCGTTAAAATTGATGGAATGACAAATAAGTTTGAGTTGGCACTGGAGAAGCTAATGAAGCGAGTGCTTAGTAATTTATACTTACATCCGTATTGACTAACTTGGTGGTAAAACGTGTAGACAATACAATGTAACTTGTAGACATCTATTAAGGTTACAACGTTTGACATCTTTTAAGACATTCTTTTAAAGGAAATGAGCAATTCTCCTCGAATCTAGAAAAAGCTCCAATGATTTCCATGAAATTTAGTATGCAGGGGATTTTAGGGTGGATAAATTGATATAGCTAAGTTTCATTTTTGGAAATAATCATAAAAAAAATGGAAAAATGAGGAACTTTCCTGCAAAATATGTTTTTTATTATTGTTTTCATATTTTTGATCTCCTTTTAAAAATGTTAGGTTTGCATATTTTATGTTGATTTGCATCGATTGTGTTATTGTACGTATATGTACATAAGGAAAGTCACTGGCCTCTAAGAAACTTTGTACTGAGTATATACTATACTGAATATTTTAAATGAACAATTTTTGTTATATATTATTATTATTTTCTTACTCATTTTTCCTTATTTATATTTGAAATACTAAAAAGTAAAATTTATAGTTTAAAATGTAAGACTTTTCAATCTTTATCATATTTCAAATCAGTTTGTGTAGTAATATAAAAATTTCGTCCCTTTACCTATATAACGAAATCAAATCACTCACATACCTACTCGTATATATCATTTTGATATATGTAAAAACATATAAAGCACAAAGCAAATACATATAAACCAGGAAAGCGAAAAAGCGATTTATAATCCGCGTATAATGCGCGAATCCCCCAAAGAAAGCCTTAAGACTATAAATAAAGTAAAATGCTAAAGGCTTTTTGTATCCACTTACTTGTTATACAGAACGATATCCGGAAGCCAAATGTGCTCGGAGGGCACATAAAGTTCTTTCACACCGCCGTATTCCAGGGGGTCCCATTTAAATTTGTGGTCCTCCCATTCCTAAAAACGATTCAAACATTATTCTTGTGAAGCGACTTAATTTGGATGATGTAATCTCAATCACAATCGTAAAAGATTAAACTGATATTTATCATGGCTGTGTAATAAAAAGTCTTCAAGAAAAGTAATTATGTTGAAGAAGCTCTATACTACAGCCTTTCTTGATGAGTACTGTTTACCAGCAAACAAATTAAAAATGAGGGTATAAATCACTAGTCATTTCACACCTAATAATAATTATAATTAACTTGTTCTTATATTAATGAAAATAAATATGATTAATTAAGCTTAGAACAATTAGTTATAGTTAATATATCTTATATAGGCGCGGCGCTGCTGTCGCGTGACGTTAATCAGCTCTGCGTAAATAATTGTTTTAAAAAAAGTGTTTGCGAATTTAAACGGTTATTTTACTCTAAAAATAATAAACATATAGCGGTCCATGTGCACAAGTGTTATCTACTCCCAGAAGGACACAATATACGCGTAAAATCCAAAACAAAAGTGTCAGCTGTTACGGGTTTTTGATCGAATACAAAAGTGTAATAATCAACCAAAACAGTGTGAAACATTTGCTCATTCCGACTAAAAACTAAGTGTATTTAAAGAAAGACTACAAGTAAAATTCAAACAAGACTTAAAAGAACGAAATAATTAGTGTAACAAAAGTGACTAATAATTTAGCGAAGTGCGGGTTGTTTAACAAATAATAAAAAACGCAACAGCTCATAACATCAATACGTCACATGTAGCAGTAAGCGCCAATAAATTTCAACGGTGTTCAAGAAAGACATTTGGTCTAGTGGTGCGAAATCTACGCTCGATATACGTACCTGAGTTCAAAACCGGGGTTTTCCAAAAAATACTTTTTTTTTTTTTTTTTTTTTTTCTTTTTCTCATTTAATCGTTTCAATTTTATATATTTTTTGTTGTAATTTTCCTTTTTATGCGAAAAACACTATTTTTATAAATAAAATTTAGTCCACTGAAAATAAACTCGTGACATAAGGACTTTTGTGTGAGATTAAAAATTTTGAATTTGTTAAGTGCGCAACTCGATTAACTCTGGTTATTTATCAAAAATGGAAGAAATTACCCAGATTTTAAAATGTATTCAAACCGACCTGGCCATCCAAAAGAAAGAAATGAAAGAGATGCAAATAAGCATAACAAGCGAAATCAATAAAAATGTTAATGAGAAGTTTCAGGAAATTGATAATAAATACAAGAAACTTGAAGGAAAATTGGAAAAACAGGAGAGACAAATTGAGTACCTAGAAAGACAAAATGTAAAGAAAAATCTAGTGTTCTTTGGGATACCGGATGATGAAAAAAACTACTTTCAACTCCAAACAAAAGTAGTTGACGTAATTTCCCAAATTATGAAGGTACCCTGCTCTACCTCCGATATAGAGTCCATTAGACGCATCGGAAAAAGAGGAACTAAAGATAGACCCGTGTCGATTACACTACTTACGATGGGGAAAAAACTAGAAATATTGAAAAACAAAAAAGCCCTTTTACTCTCTACGTTCAATTTGAAAGAAGAGTTCACTCAAAAAACGTTAGAAAAAAGAAAGTCTCTTCAGCAGCAAGTTAACAAGCTAAGAAACGAGGGCCAAATTGCTGTACTCAAACATGATAAAATAGTTATTTTAGAGAAAAAGGCAGAAAAGAAACGCACGTATTCATCATCACCACCAAGTACCGAAAGCGGCAAAACACCTTCCCAAATAAGCAAAAAAACCAAAACTTCTATGAGTACTTTCTTTGCACCTCGAAATACGAAAACTACACCCATAGGAAATGTAATATCCCTGGTTGATGCTAACACTAACTTAAAATAGCAACCAATAACGCCTCCTCTCGCTCTCCCAATCCGGCCGGTCACCGTGGGAGATACAGACCACAACCCTCCAGAGAAAACAAATCAAGAAAACATTATGTCCAACTTAAATCCCAACTTATTCTATATAGCAACTTACAATGTCCGAACTCTATCAACCTATGAACGGCTACTAGAATTTACCAACTCACTGAATAATATTAAATATGACATAATAGGCCTATCCGAAATACGAAGGCTTGGAAACTCAATTCAAGAGCATGATGATTTCATTTTCTACTATAAAGGAGAAACTCCTGGGCTTTATGGCATCGGTTTTATTATAAAAAAATATCTGAAAAACTACATTGAGTGCATTTCTGGTTTATCAGAAAGAGTAGCGCTACTAAACCTAAACTTCAACAACTTCAAGGTTAGTCTCATACAAGCTTATGCTCCTACGGACTCAGCAAGTGACGAAGATGTAGAGAAATTTTATAACACTATCGACGAAGCTTTAGCACTCTCAAATACGAATAATATAATAGTAATGGGCGATTTCAATGCGAAAATTGGCCAGCCAAAACCAGAGGAATGCATAATAATGAAGAATAATGGCTATGGAGAGCGCAACAGTAGAGGTGAAAGACTTGTCGAATTTGCATACGAAAACAAACTGGCTATTGTCAATACATTTTTCAAAAAAAATGCAAAGCAGAGGTGGACTTGGAGGTCACCTGATGGTAAAACCAAAAATGAAATAGATTATATTTTAACCAATTTACATAAAAATGTCTCAAATATAACAGTGATAAATGTACCCTACCCTTCAGACCACAGATTAGTCCGGGCCACATTCGGACTGCAGAAGATAAAGCCTAGTAGAAAGCAGTATACCAACAGTTCAAAAAGCATACTTAAGTCAGACGAAGAAATATCAACGTATAGAGAGCTATTAAATATTGCCAATATCGATTTACTTCCAGACAAAAACGAGGCTGTCCAAACATACTATGACAGAATAATCGGAGTAGTTGAGGACTGCCAAAATAAGGCAAAGACGCCCAAGACTCAAAACACATATAACTATATTATCTCCGAACACACAAGAAATTTATTTAACCGAAGGCAAAAACTACATAGTATTAAGCCAAAAACACGCGCAATAAAAAACCAAATTAAAGCTCTTTATAAACTTATAAGTAAAAGAATCAGAAACGATTATAGGCATTATCGCTCAAATTTATTTGAAAAACACTTAAACGCTACCGGTGGTCTTAAAAAAGCTTACAGACAGCTAAATTCACACAAAACCTGGATCGAAGGACTACAAGGGACAACAAAAGCCTTAAAAACTAGATCAGACATACTACACGCAGCAACAGCTTTCTATAGAGATTTGTATAGCCTACAGGGTCAATCACCAAACAGTGTTGTGTGTGAGGATAATGATGTAGCGATAGAGCTGTTTGACGAATTAGAAATAATCAGAGAAATAAAGAAGCTAAAAACAGAGAAGAGTCCAGGCCCTGACAAAATTACCAACGAAGCTATTAAAACAGCAGGGGAGCTTCTGACTACACCACTAGTTCATCTATTTAACATGATTTTAAGATCTGGTAATACTCCTAGACAGTGGTCTCAATCAAACATAATTTTATTATACAAGAAGGGCGACCCTAAAAATATTAGCAACTATAGGCCAATAAGCCTACTCTCCACAATTTATAAACTTTTTGCTTCACTTTTAGAGAAAAGGATCAGTAAATCGCTAGAAAAACACCAACCAATCGAACAAGCCGGATTCAGGAAGGGTTTTTCAACGGTCGACCACATACACTCATTAGAAATGATTATAGAGAAATATCAAGAGTTTAGGAAACCAGTGTACATGGTCTTCATAGACTACCAAAAGGCGTTCGATACTGTACTCCACTCGGCAATTTGGGAAGCTCTACATTCTCAAAATGTAGAGCCCATATATATTAGAATTTTAAAATATCTATATAAAGAGTGTACTAGTAAAGTAAAACTAGAGAGACTAGGGCAAACTATACACATTAGTAGAGGCGTAAGACAGGGCGACCCTTGCTCCCCTAGAATCTTTATAGCTGTCCTTGAGATGGTGTTTAGTAAGCTAAATTGGCAAAATTATGGAGTAAAAGTAAACGGAAAATACCTGAGCCATTTAAGATTTGCTGACGACATCGTATTGCTATCAGAAAACAGCAACGAATTAAATTTAATGCTGCAAAGTTTAAATATAGCAAGTAGAGACGTTGGCTTAGAAATTAACCTTAGTAAAACAAAAATTATGACAAACTTTGCTGAACACCCTATATATCTCGATAACATGCCTATAGAATACGTAAGCAGGTACATGTACTTAGGCAAACAAATTTCCTTTCACAGCCAAAGTAATGATCTAGAGGTAGAAAGAAGGATCAAGGGTGGATGGAAAAAGTTTTGGACACTTAAGGAAATTCTAAAAAGTAACATGCCGATGAGAATTAAAACAAAGGTTTTAAACACTTGTGTGCTGCCATCAATAACATATGCTTGCCAAACATGGAAGTACAATGTTCGTACAAAAAACAAAATTAGAACTTGTCAAAGAAGTATGGAGAGAAGTATTATGAAAATTAAAAAAATTCAGAAGATACGACATTCTACCATACGTCAAAAAACCAAGGTTACAGATGCTCTTCAATACTCTCTAAAACAAAAATGGCGATGGGCAGGCCATGTAGCAAGGATGAGTGACGATCGTTGGACAACAAGACTGACATCGTGGTCAGGCCCCCCGGGTTACAGGCGAGTTGGCCGACCACTTGGTAGGTGGTCCGACGACATCGCAAAAATCGCTGGCAATACATGGGCTAAACTAGCCAAAGATCGGCAGAGATGGTCTGAACTGGAGGAGGCCTTCACCCTCTCCTAGAGGGGTTCTTGTACCTATTACTTTTACTAATCTGTCTATAATATTATATATTACTTGTAAGACAAGAAATAAAAGGCTTTTTTATTTTTATTTTTTTTTATTTTTATTTTTTATTTTTTATTTTATTTTATTATTTATAAACGAACCATACATAATTAAAAATAAATAAGTTATGAAATGACATGCGTGTTCTGCCTTCATCTCTAATTTCTTTGTTGGTAAACAGTACTCATAAAGAAAGGCTGTAGTATAGATAATAAGATAATGAAGAGAGGAACTCCTCGAGTAGAATAAGAGGTCTGCTCTGAGTCAAGTTTGAGTTGTAAGTTTAGCATACCTAATCAAAATTTGAGCCGTGTTAGCCCAATATGTCTTCGATTCCGGAGGGTGTGAGTTCGAATCCGGTCCTGGGCATGCACTTCCAACTTTTCAGTTGTGTGCATTTTAAGAAATTAAATATCACGTGTCTCAAACGGTGAAGGAAAAACATCGTGAGGAAACCTGCATACCAGAGAATTTTTTTTAATTCTTTGCGTGTATGAAGTCTGCCAATCCGCATTGGGCCAGTGTGATATTGGCCTAGCCATTCTGACTTGAGCTCAGCATTGAGCCGAATATGGGTTGATAATGATGAATGATGATCAAGATGTAACCCGCAAAAAATATTTAGATAATAATGATCAATTGTTTTTTTTATTTACTTACATGTTCGAGCCAAACGTTCGTAGTCAGGATCTGGTCCTTTAGATTCTGGAACAAATTAAAATCATTAATTTTTGGGAACTAAAATACCCAGGAAACATGAATGAACGTGCTTTATGAAGCACGGGTGTGTAACAGCACTAACTTTTCAACTCCGAGTTGAGAATTTTTGCTTCGTTTTTTGGAGAAAAAGAAGAGTTTTTCATAGCCTAACACGAAGCCAGGACCCAAAGACATATAGGCTTACAACTGAACAAAACGTTTTAGCTCGTATTGCAAAGAAATTAAAAAAAAATAAAATGTTAATGTTGACGTCTCAAAAAAATATGATATTTTTTAATCTAATAGAACGATGATCAATACTGGACCATTTTAAAAGAGGGTCAATAAGCCTATTGTGATTATAATCAATTCTGGAATGTTGTTAAAAACAAACCAATAAATATTTCACCAATGAATGATAAGTCTCGGCGAGTGAGATATCTTAAATGAACATTATACATAGAACAGATGAGTTGACCGACGAAATCGTAATATAAGGCTTCTGTTTTTAGAAAGGAAAAAGCATATCTGGCGTAAAGTCTATATGCTTTTTCCTTACTCTAACAAATCGATTGACCGTTGCTGGCCATTTGCCAACAAATGCTAAAGCTACGTCAAATGTTACAATATTGAATGGTACATGAAAAAAATAGCAACACTCAGCTATTATGATACAGTGTTTGGTATTCTTCGAAGTGACACTCATTTTGTGTGTTCATTCAACCTCCGATAGTAAATTGATCTTAATCAATCAATTGTTTCTTTTGTATACAAAGTATGGTGACAAATTTAGTTATTTTCAGAGCAATGAGCAATTTTATAAATGGATATTCTTTAAGGAAAATTATAACCCTAGAATTATGGAAAATTCTTTCCAGCAATCTGTTTATAACATTTTTTTTTATAATATCCCATTCATTATTCTTATATGTATATGGTGATCTTTTGTTTTTTCGAGAAAATCGAATAAGTAAATAGAAAATAGACTTTTACTGAAGAGGAATTTTAGAGTTTGGCTATTTAAAGTAGAGACTGAAATCGCCTTACTAGTTTTTGCATAGCAACAGATAACTAACACTACAGTACGTAGAATAAACTTTTGTCAGTACTATTTGTTTTTTATTTACAATTTAGCCCTTGACTACAATATCACCTGATGGTAAGTGATGATGCAATTTAAGATGACATCGGGCTAACTACCTAGTTATATGATGTGTGGATTGTGGATTTTCATCCTCCTTCTAGGTAGAAGGAGGATGAAAATCCACACCCCTTTCGGTTTCTATACGACATCGTACCGGAACGCTAAATCGCTCGGCGGTACGTCTTTGCCGGCCGAAGCCTCCCACCAGCCAGACCTGGACCAATAAAGGAAACCTCAATCGGCCCAGCTGGGGATCGAACCCAGGACTTCCGTATTGTAAATCCACTGCGCATACTACTGCGCCACGGAGGCCGTCAACTATAAAGTTACTAACTAAAGTTTACACTTCGTAACCGTTATTATAGTCTCTTCACTCTTCTTACATGAAGATACGCACACTCCGTGCCACTTCTATTGCCAAAGCGTTAGCTTTAGCGTTTTCTATGTTCTGTGGTACACCTTATACTATAGTCTGGCAAGTTCGTTGATAACACTCCCATGATATGCGGGCGACGGGAGGAAAGACTGCGCAGGTATGAAATCGTGCGTGCGGGGAGGTGAGGTGCATCAGTCGAGGGTTTTTCATTCATCGCTATACGCCTCGCACTCCGCGCAGGAGTGTTACGAAGTTGCCAAGCTATACATTTAAAGCTAAACAGACTTCTAAAATAAATCAAACTATATCAATATAGAGCAGTAATAGCCCAGTGGATATGACCTCTGCCTCCGATACCGGAGGGTGTGGGTTCGAATCCGGTCCGGGGCATGCATTTCCAACTTTTTCAGTTGTGTGCATTTTAAGAAATTAAATATCACGTGTCTCAAAACGGTGAAGAAAAAAAATTTTAATAATGTTTTTAGGTTTTGAAGTCGGTTGTATTTTTTTTATTAAAATTTTTATTATTTTTCCATTTTTAGTGTAAAATTTCATCTCAAACGAATACATCAGACCCCTAATGACAGTCACAACCCATCTTGGTACAAAATTCTCAGCAATACAAATTAATCAAGCCCAAGCACAAGGTAGCTACCGTAAACCGTTAAGGAGTTCCCTTAATTGACCTTGATCTTCATCATCAGACCCCTAATAACAGACACAACTCATATAGGTAGAAAGTTCTCAGCAATACGAATTAATCAAGGCCAAACACAAGGTAGTTACTGTAAACTGTTAAGGAGTTCCCTTAATTGTCCTTGGTCTTCATCACCAAACCCCTAAATGACAGTCATAACCTATCTATGTGGAAAGTTCTCATTAATACAAATTAATCAAGCCCAAATACAAGGTAACTGCTGTGAATCGCCGAGGAGTTCCCTCGTCTGTTTTATGGCTCCATCATCAGATCGACTTTAAACCTTCATGAAATTATAGTGCTTAAAAGTACTAAATGGAAAAGTATACGAACACAAGAGACACCCATATAATTTTCGAAAGTTCCCCTCAATTTCTCCAGGATTCCACCATCAGATCTTGACATGATGGCAATGGGACCAAATGGGGGCTATACCATTTCAAACAAAAAAAGAATTTTTGAAATCGGTCCAGGCGTCTTTGAGTAATCGGTGTACATAAAAAAAAAAAAAAAATACCGACCGAATTGAGAATCTCCTCCTTTTTGAAGTCGGTTAAAAACATCGTGAGGAAACCTACATACCAGAGAATTTTCATAATTATCTGCGTGTGTGAAGTCTGCCAATCCGCGTTGGGCCAACGTGGTGGAATATTGGGCTAACCCCTCTCATTCTGAGAGGAGACTCGAGCTCAGCTGTGAGCCGAATATGGGTTGATAATGATGATGATATCAATATACTACATTTACACATACTATATAAATTCTATGGTATTCAGTATTCTCATAGAATCTTTAAAGATACCTCTTAAAATATTTCGAATAAGTACCTAAGCAAAGTAGGACATTATATAATATGGATAAGGCAAAGTTTAGTACCTACGGCAGTAAATATTTTGTATTCCACTTTGTCTTTGGGCCCATAGTTAACATTCTCCCAGTATCCTTACAGACGGGAGCTACGTGCGGCATTCGCCTTTTAAGTTTATAACGAAATTTATATGTTGATATAACCCTTTTAGGAGGGTTAGTACTTGCTGTCTACTGTTTACAGCGACTTGGAGTTTAGTACAACTACTTAACGACATTGTTCTTTATCAGCAAGTCACCCAACGTTTTAATCGTTTGTTTAGATAAAAATTGTGTTTTTCTGTATCGATAAAAAAACTACTCGTTTCTAGAAAAATCCTTTTTTATAAACTTATCTAGAACTAATTCAAAGACATGCCTCAACAGCTCAACCGTAGGAGCGGTTAGACTCATCACCGAGGGGTGGTGGTTCGATCCCCGCCCAGTTGATTGTCGTACCCACAGAACAGACAACGCTAAAAGCTGACGCTTTTAGCAATAGAAGTAGCAAAGGGGCGTGGCCCGCGTACACCCGGGTGTGCGGAACATCGCAAGCGTGTCCGCGCATGTACTAGCAGTCTTGTTTTGTTCTATGAAAAAAGGAATAAATAATATTCAACTCTAAAGTAAATAAAAAAATATTTCATTTTACACTAAATATTAAACAGCTATTTAGGCCACGCCCCTGGATACGCTGGGTTCAATACAAAGAATTGGCACTTTATAAATCTAGTTAACTCTTATATCTGTGGTCGTACCTACTCCTAGCACAGTCTTTCCCGTCTAGTTGGTGGCTAATGGGAATATTGGTCATATTATTAAAGATATGGCAAATCTTCTGAAAAAACAAATGCCGGTGTTTTTCTTTAATAATATTATTTGGATATACATTTCTACCTAAACGCAAAAAATGTTATCGGAAAAAAGTATAAAAATTCTTTACACTTTAAAAGGATTTCATAACGAAGGATTTCATAGAATACGCAAATACAATATCTATACTAATATAATAAAGCTGAAGAGTTTGTTTGTTTGTTTGTTACTGGTCCGATTTGAAAAATTCTTTCAGAGTTAGATAGCCCATTTATCGAGGAAGGCTATAGGCCATATATTATCCCCGTATTCCTACGGAAACGAGAACCACGCGGCGTCAGCTAGTACGTGTATAAAAGGTTACTGAACTTTATAATACTGCAATCGTGGAATGTAATATAGCCGTGATAGCTCAGTGGATATGACCTCTGCCTCCGATACCGGAGGGTGTGGGTTCGAATCCGGTCCAGGACATGCACCTCCAACTTTTCAGTTGTGTGCATTTTAAAAAATTAAATATCACGTGTCTCAAACGGTGAAGGAAAACATCGTGAGGAAACCTGCATACCAGAGAATTTCCTTAATTCTCTGCGTGTGTCAAGTCTGCCAATCCGCATTGGGTCAGTGTGGTGGACTATTGGCCTAACCCCTCTCATTCTGAGAGAAGACTCGAGCTCAGCAGTGAACCGAATATGGGTTGATAACGATGGGAATAATTGCGAGCTTTCAATATGTCAAGTTTCAGTTAATCATTTAAAACCTTTTGTATTATCGAACTTGATTCGACATGTATCTGATCTGGGACCAAACATCTGACCGACAATTCAATAGACGTTGAACGTGCCAATTACTTGCAAATCAGGACATGTGCCAATTATACGAAACCGATCAAAGGAAGTCACTAACGAACCCCCCTTCCTATTCGAGAGAAACTAATACAGTATTAACTGCACTCATAAATAAGGTATCACTGATTCCAACGCGGATTGGATAACTTTAACCCTTAGATAGGGTTAATTTTTAACCCCCAACACAAAAAAGGGGGATAAGTTTGACGTCAATGTCTGTATGTCTGTGTTTTAAACCGATAGACCGATTGGAAAGCCAGTAAGCAAATATTTTTCTTTGTTCCAGCGTACATATAGCAACAGCGTTTAAACTGTTCTGGTATAATAGAAAGAATTTCTGGCATAAAAGTCGTTCATCCTTAGCAGCCCATTTGTGGCTCACTGTTGAGCACGAGTCTTCTCTCAGTGGTTAGGCCAATAGTCCATCACGTTAGCCCAATGCGGATTGGTAGACTTTACACACGTAGAGAATTAAGAAAATTCTCAGGTATGCAGGTTTCCTCACGATGTTTTTCTTCACTGTTTGAGACACGTGGTATTTAATTTCCTAAAATGCACATAACTGAAAAGTTGGAGGCGCCTGCCCCGGACCGCATTCCAACCTGCCACTCTCCAAATCGAAGGCAGTGGTCATATCCACTGGGCTATCTTGGTTTTCGATTAAAAGTATTTATTGTAGTTATTTCATCATCTTCCAAGGTATTTTTTTTTATTTTAGCTTGTCAAAATGTCCGCAAATTCACCCACCTAGATTTTTTTGTTTCCTTACTGTAGGACATTGCATTACTAATTTATAATAGATCAATCATTTTTACATTATTATTGAACTGAAACACCAATTATCATTTTAGAATTTGAACTATCGTGTGTGTTATTGCTAAAACGTAAAGCAATAGAAATTAGTCGTCACCCGAATACATGTACATAGATAGGTACATAATATAGATTAAGCTGATAGATGGTCCCAAATTGTTACAAACTGGTACCCACGAGACTCAAAACGCAAACGAGGTAGACCATTAAGAAGGTGGAGTGACAATATAGTCAGTTGCAGGTAAAACATGGCAACGAACAGCCAGAGACAGAAAACAATGGCTACAATTGGAGGAGGAGGAGGCTTTCACTGTTTTTTTAGTACTATTGGTCTCTGACTCTTTTGACGTGACAACGTCTTATAATTCGATGGAGCCGGCTGCACACCCGAAAAAAGATGACGTCATGCATCATTCCCTCGCTCTAGGGTTGCCAACTTTTTATGTAAAAGAAATAAAGTATATGAAGTTTATTAAACAGTATTTTAAAAAAAGAACATTTTCTTTTGAAAAATGCAATCATTCTATTAGTATATTCTTATGACAAGTTCAACTATCTTCAGTAAACCGACTTCACAGACAACCAGATTACAGATTTTTTTCTATAAATAAAATTTCATTGTTGATTTTAAAATAACTGCTTTTTCAAAGTGCTTCTCGTAGTTCTTTACAAGATACTAAAACAAATACGCTTTTTTAAGTTTTTTGTCTGACAGTGTTTCTGTGGCTAATCTTTGGAAAGGCTGCACGGATTTTAATTTGACTATCACTGGCAGATAGAATAGGCTACTATTGAAAAACTGAATAGTGTAGTTGACTCATATCAAATTTAATATAAAAATAAAAAATATTAATTTCATATTCATACATGGAATAAGGCTCCGAAATATATCGATATCAATCAATAAAACTTAAGGATTTTTTATACTTTAACTTAATTTAAATATTACGTATTTTTTAAACGTCAAAAACGCTGTCGTCCATTTTGTGACGTCACCTACACACTTAATTTACTAAACGTCAAACTAAATTGTTAACTAATATTTTTGTCAAACGCTCCGTTTGTAAGGGTTTTATTATAGTGTGATTGAGAGATGTCGGGAAACAGTTGAAACAGACCGTCATGACCAACAGGCGTTTTGGCTGATATTGTCAAAAACATATTTAAAAACTAGAATTTTCATGTAAGCACGTCTCAAAAAAATATGATTTTTTTAAATCTAGGACGATAATGAACAATTTAAGACCATTTAAAAAAAAGTGTCAAATAGCCTATTTCACGCGTACAACGTGGCGTTTACTAGTTTTTTTTTAATTTTTTAATGTCTCAGAAAGTGTCATAAATGACAAGTACGTAAGTAAGGTGTAGTTTCTCTCACCAGGTCAATTAGCTGCGACAAACGTAGCCCCAATTTGACAAGCACAGTGTTATTATTCTTATCGACAGGCCGAATCAGTCTGTTATAATTGCTCAGAAGATCGTCATACAGCCTCTTTGCATCGGGATTAGCTGACACAACACCGCACACAACCAACAATACAAACACTTTGGAAGACATTTTGACACACACGAATCTCTTACAACGCGCTATACATATATAACAGTTGTTTTTACGCTTATTAGAGTCATTTTCGACGTTAAACACTTCGTAATCTTGTTATAAACACTAAAAAAGTTTTTTTTTACAATATTTGACAGATACGCCCGACCAGCGCGACAGTGGCGCCTCTACTGGCGTAAAAGCGCATTAATTAAGGCTCTAGTGCGCCGAATCCGCTTTTTATTAGCCTGAAAAGTTGTTTGCGATACAGAGTAGGTTTTATTTTTATTAGTTGGGATTGTTAACGATAGGTCGTTATTTAGTTCCACTATAGTATTAAGCGTCGTTTAAATTTTATTCTCTGAGTAATGACTCTATTTTGATACAGTAGTCAAAGTCGGGAATTTGATGTTAATACATTTTTATCCACACAACGTAAGGTCACATAGTTCGAAGAAGAAGAAAATTGATGGACGTTGGGGTTCAAAGGTGCTGGAATGGTGACCCCGCACCGGAAAGTATTGGTCGACCCCCTCTAGGTGGACCTAGGATATCAAGCTGGTTGCAGGGAGCCGCTGGAGCCAGCCTGTGGACGTCCATCGGCTGTTGATGATGATGATGATGATGATGATGATGATGCAGATAATCTTTGACGTTGTCTCGATTGCTTATCACTATCAGCCAAAAATAGGGAGCATTCCTCTTGATAATAGGGAGTATTTGGAGGTGAGACCCACGACGCTCTTCCAATAAGGATTGGCGGATTTATGCGTGATGTTTGTAGGACGTGTTTATGATAATGACCGGAAACTACGGATTTACGTGCTCCCGAGGCACAGGGTTGTCCATCAAATTTCCAACTTTAAGCTGCCAGGAAGTATTAATCAATCAATCAAAATTTGTGTATTGCGCATTCAGGTAACTTACAGTCAGATCTTAGTGAAATAAACACCAATTTCTAGCTTGTAATGTCATTATAAAAACAGCTAATATTTCAATTTACAATAATCTGTTCACACATCTTATTAGTAGAGTAATTAATTAGTTAGTACATAGAATATTTTTGAGAAAAAAGACCATTAAAAACAATCCTAATTATGCCTTTACGTTAATATTAATATTTAAATAACATTTTGTTGGCCTAGGCCTAATCTAGGCCTTATTATTTGCAGTCGCACAAGTTAACTACTAAACTAATGAGGCTAAAATTAATTTGAATTTAGAACACTAGGTATAGTTCAATTATTGTGACCATGTCAACTAAATTGCTTATTTATACTAAAGTCAGTAATTATAAACATGAACGCATGTACCTACTAATTCACCGTAAAATTATGTTATTCAGCTAATATTTTTGATGTCAAATACATTATTTACAGGCCGGTTTTGGATCGATCCAAGTACGCACGCGCGCTGGAATCATTCATTACACGAGTTAGTGCGTCACGCACGATAACAGATGGCGCTAGGTGTCTTAACGAGGAATATGAAATACTAGCGGACGCCCGCGACTTCGTCCTCGTGATACTCAGTTTATCACAAATCCTGTGGGAACCTTGGATTTTTCCGGGATGAAAGTGGCTAGTATTCAATATGTTAATGTAGAGTAATCCATTCTTTTTTCCAAATGTCAGTCAAATAGCTTCGTCTTTATTATATTAGTCTGATTACCTAAGACTTCCTGAAGCGGGATTCATAACTTTTATTTCCGTGTTTTTAGGGTTCCGTAGTCCACAAGGAACCCTTATAGTTTCGCCATGTCCGTCTGTCTTTCGAGTTTTCTAGTGTAGTCTGAGCACGAATGAATCATGCGTTTTAGGTTTTTTGGATATTGATATTTCGTGCTGGGGCAACAGGGTAATGTTGTATACTTTATCCATGCTTTTTTTCTATACTACTCTTATATCTCTGATTACGTAGTCATCGGTATATGGAAATTATCATTGTAATCGAATGACTGATTAACCTTAATCAGTCATTCGTTTACTCACATTCGTTTACTCGTCATTCATTTACTTTTTTTTTAATTTAACACGCTTTCACACCTGTGAAAGCGTGTTAAATTAAAAAAAAGTAATATCGAAAGATATATTCATGAATAAAATGATTTAAAGCGTCTCATCAGCATCATTTACAAGAAAGGTAAGGTAACTTTTTGGTTCGTGGGAGGCATCAACCGTGGCTAGTTACCACCCTAATGGCAAAAACGTACCGCCAATCAATTTAGCGTGCCGGTACAATGTCGTGTAGAAACTGATAAGGGGTGTGGATTTTCATCCTCCTCCTAACAAGTTAGCCAGCTTCCATCTTAGACTGCATCATCACTTACTCAGATGAGATTGTAGTCATGGGCTAACTTGTAAAGAATTAAAAAAAAAGTCATCATATCAGCCTATGGATGTCCACTGCAGGACATAGGCCTTTTGTAAGGACTTCCAAACATCACGATACTGAGCCACCTGCATCCAGCGAATCCTTGCGACTCGCTTGATGTCGTCAGTCCACCTGGTGGGGGGTCGGCCAACACTGCGCTTACTAGTGCGGGGTCGCCATTCCAGCACTTTGGGACCCCAACGACCATCGGCTCTTCGAACTATGTGCCCCGCCCACACACAAAAAAAAAGTACTATAAGGTAAATCCTCTATTGATTAACGTATTATGATGAAAACAAAGTTATAGCTATTTAGCATCTCCGCTAAAACAAAGTAGCAAGAACTCAGTCTATCAAACGGCACTCGGCTACTCGATAACGAAAGTTGGATGAAAACAAAACCTAACGACAATCCGACATTTGAAAAAGGGCCGAAACTTTTTCGTTTAAGTTTGGAAACCCCGCTTTTTATGTTCGCATTACCGTCAAACCTTTTGGTCCTAGGGCAGGGTAAGGGACTTAAGTTTCTCATTCGCTCCGTATTTTTATAGGGAACTATAAAATTCCCAATTTTGAGGGCGGCTGGTTTTCCTTAATATCAGCTTGTTAGTATGTAGCTGATGAAGTAACCTATTGATAAGTTTTTTTTTTTATTATTTACAAGTTAGCTCTTGAAGTACAATCTCACCTGATGGTAAGTGATGATGCAATCTTAGGAAGCGGGCTAACTTGTTGAAGGAGGATGAAAATCCACACGACATCGGACTGGAACGCTAAATAGATTGGTGGTACGTCTTTGTCGGTAGACCTGGACCAATTAAGAAAACCTCAGCCCATGTTTATTTAATTAAGGACTGGTGGACTGGACGCTTTGGACTTCATTTATGTGGTTTTTGGATTATTCCCTACCTCAGATTTCCTGTAAACGTAGCTTATACTTTTTCCCGGTAAAAAAGATCATGTTCATAGCAATAAGACCGCCTTTGCACATTCAAGTATACTGTATTTTTCATTTTTTCTGTGTAATTGTTTATTTTTGTGCATTATCGATCAATCGATTCATATCATATCGATAAATCATTTAATTCAATGTTCAGTCACTGGTTTTTTACTGTATTGATGTAGAAGGCATAAGCAAGATATAAGAGATCTCTTGGCATTAAAAAAAATTAAAAGTGCTACTTACTTAGGAAAATCAAAGAAATTCTGCCTACTTAGGCATCAACTTAAGCACCAACTATTATTTTCAAGTATATTAACACAAATATAAATCTTTCTCTATAAAACATTCAATTATAAAGTTATTGGGTATAAGGAGAGATAACTCGGAGCTCCTTCATATATCCACTGCAATTTATCTTAATTTGATTGCTGCACCACAATTAATGCAACGTCCCTCAGGAGGTAAGCGAATTAAAGGAGTGCTCACAAGGTGCGCTTAGTGAGCCACCGCATTGCAGTGGTATGTGTTTTGCATTATGTATTGCTGGGCTATCTATAGTCCAGGAGCTTGTATATCTATTATTCGATTTATTGATGAATCTACGAATAGTATAACAATATCAAACCTTTCATTTTTAATATTAAAGAGAAGAAGCTTAGAGATCACTTTTTTTTAAATAAAATAGATTAACTTGATCATTATTCCACATAATGGTAAGTGGTAGAAGGTAGGTGATGGTTTATGATTAAATGCGCTCACCTAGAACATGTCTATTTAACACTGTTTTAAATTGCCGAAGCTGTAAGCTAGAAAACACAGACAAATAATTATCACTATTATCCAACTAGCTTTTGACTCTGACTTTGACTTTTGACTTTGACTTTTACGTTACATCGGATCTCAAGGTCCTTGGTTTTGATCTAGGGTCGGGCTATGCACTACTCAGCTTTTTTTTCTTCTATCAATACAAAATCTTGGCTCGGAGTAGAGAGGTTGGGGCTTCCCCGTGCTTTATTATCTATATATTATCCTCGTGATTTGAAAAATTTTTTCAGTGTTAGATAGCCCATTTATCGGGGAAGGCTATAAGCTATATATTATATCCATATTCCTACGGGAACGGGAAACACGCGGGTGAAACCGCACGGCGTCAGCTAGTAAGCTGACAATGATGGACTGAATTTATTATTTAAAAGCACTGGCTCCTGTACTACACGTACACAAAAGTTTATTCTGTAAATGTAGAGAAATGAGTGTTGTTGCGTCGAATTTAGTTCTCTGCGACTGTCCCCAGAGCTACGTTCTTTGTTTGCTTAATGAACGTTTGCCAAATAACTCCTTTTTCCACTATTTCTGTTTTGTGTCAACCGATTTAAATAGAAATAATTTTGGAGATGAATCAACATTCATTTCAGTTTGATGCGAGAGCACGCTACTTATTTCTTGAATATAAATTTTATTTTAATAAAATTATTGGCCGACGAGAAAAAAAAAACAATTCAGTTGGGAACGTATCTATACTTATAATAAATCTGTAGGGAGGTCAATTCTGTACATGAAATATATTTCCAAAATAACGATCAAGGGGTGATAAGTGATAAGTGAAGTGATATAGATGCCGAAAATCCAATAAGTAAAATTTTTGTCTGTCTGTCTGTATGTTCCTTATAGAAACAAAAACTACTTGACGGATTTTAACGAAACTTGGTACAAGTATTCTACATACTCCTGGGCAGGATAAAGTATACTTTTCATCACGCTACGACACAATAGCTCAGCAGCAGAACAGTGTTAGAGAAATGTTGGGAAAACGGGAGAAATTACTTCATTTTTACAGCGATACTACTGTAAGGGTAGGATTCAAGAGGTCTAAGGACGGACGAAGTCGCGGGTTATTAATAAACTCAGGAGTTTTTCGTGCAAAGCTATATAAATCTGAACCACTGCCCTAACAAGGCAAATACCTTTGAAATTCGTCTAAAATGGAATGATACAAGAACCAATTTTTCGTTTGGAAGATGAAAAATAAATGGAAACAAGTTGACAGAACTGAATGTTAGAATATACCGTGCAAGAGATCGAGTGTCCTATTGAAAAATTTACAGCGAGATAGTTCATATTGGCAATCCGATATCTCGAGCAGGGAGGGGACATTTCTGTGTTTTTTGATTTACGTTGTATTCCGCCACTTTCGGTACAGAGTGGAATTGAATTATGCAAGCTTTAATATGCGTTATTTGAAATTGGATGTTCGGTCTGTTGTGCGGAGTTCTGCACTATTTATAAATACTAGCGGACGCTCCGCGTTTTCACACGCGTAGTTCCCGTTCCCGTGACAATACGGGGATAACATTTAGTCTATGACACTCACAAATAACGTGGCTTTCTAGTGATACAAGAATTTACAAAATCGGTTCAGTAGATAGAGAGATACCTCCTATAACATCACAAACGTTTCTTTATAACGCTAGTATAGATTTTTCCTTAAGGTTATTAAGACTTTTCCTTATAGGAGAGGGGGTATGGAGATTTTACCCACCATGCTGCTCCTATACTTGTTGTTGGACATTCATATTTATTAGAAACGTGGGTATACAAGCAAAACTATTTATCGCAGACAAGATGAAGATCTTAGGTTTTGAAAGTTCATATTAATACCCATGGTTCGCACGAATGTGCTACGAGAGCTACGGAAGTAATGGCGATGGTTTTTAAGAATTGTCACATATCTAAATGAATACCACTCTGCCAAGAGTATAGTATAATAAAAAGAAACTAATATTATTAAAGCGAAAGTTTGTGTCTAAGTTGTTTGTTACTACTACTGTAGCGATTTGGCTGAAATTTGGAATGAAAATAGATTTTACTCTGGATTAATACATAGGTTACTTTTCATGCCGGAAAATCCATTCCCGCGGCATTTGTAAAAACTGAATTCGCGGGCATCCGTTAGTGAAACAATAAAACTGTCATGACTCGGGAATCGAACCTTAAGCTTGATCTATAATGGAACACCATTACACAAATGAGACAGTTGTATGACTATGTATGAGGTAGTTGTACTCCTACCTCGTCTCATACTGACGAGGGTCGGCTGTTTATCATAATATCGTTCGTTGCTGTCAAGGTATCGGCTAACTCTTATTAGTTTCGGGCCCTATATTATACGATACGTGTAATATTAAAAGATTGTATCGATGTGTTCCTATGACGATGTAACAGTGATAAGGTTATTGGAGTTTGTGTTATGTACTTTCAAGATAAGTAAAGATGGAAATAATATTATACTGTTCCTATCAATCAGTGGATTAATATCAGCCTATTTTATCGGTTAGCCTATTTTGGTCTTTATTAACAACTTAATGAAATAAACATCAAATCAATTGAGATATTTTATCTACCTAATGAATGATATTCATGAATGATATTGATGAGTTCCTTAATGATAAAGATGCTTGGAGGCCGTTGGATCAGCTTCCACCTTCACACAGGAAGTAAAACTATAAGAAATTGTAATGTTGTCATCAAATGTAAATTATAATATTGTATGATTAATTTTTAAAGAGCAACTGTTGAGTTTCTTGCCGGTTTCTTCTCAGCAGAACCTGCCTTCCGAACCGGTGGTAGAATCTTTACAAATAGTCAACTGACGTATCAAAAGAGCTTGTAAACTGAGCCTAAATGTTTTTTTTTTAATATTCTCCTGCTGCTGCTCACTATTTTCGTCTTTACTATCAACCTATTAAAATAAACATCAAATGAATTCACAATATTTCATTTACCTACTATATGATATCCACTAATAAGCACCGAATGACATTTGTTACATGGAATATCAGTTTCGTATATGCCAACTAGCATACGTCAAAGATAGTGAATTAGCCTGCAAGAAAATGTCAATTATATCGAATTTATCAATACTTGTATTATCAAGAGATAAAGTTCGTGAGTTCCTGAGGTTGCAGGGGATATAATTATTAACATTAGGTGCGCAGTGGATAAACTAAACGAGAATTCTAGTTAAATGTTACTTTACTATTAATCACACGTACTTACAGATCGGCCGTTTTTCAAATTAATAGGAGGAAATTGGACATTATATCATTTTATATTAACATCAGTGTTGCTATTTTAATTACAATAAAATTAACAAATTCTATTTTTATATCCAATAAAATCTGGATAGTGGATATGCTAAACTGTCAAATGTTATCTCTTTCGTATCATAGTGTGGAATTATAAGTTATTTTTGTTTTTCTTCTGACAGGTTTACTAAATTCATTCATATCAACGGTAAACAGTCCGGAAGTCGTCCGTTCTTTTTAAATTGACTAGCAGATGCCACGCGGTTTCACCCCCGTAGTTCGCGTTACCGTTGGAATATGGGGATAAAATATAGCCATTGTTCATCAGGGGTAATATGGAATTCTAATGGTGAAATTTTTTTTTAAATCGGTCCAGTAGTTTCAAAACAAATAAACAATAAAATCTTTCCTCTTTATAATGTTAGTACTTATAGATTAACAAAGGCCATTATACTTTTTTTATTTTATTCTTTACAAGTTAGCCTTTGATTACAATCTCAGCTGATGGTAAGTGATGATACAATCTAAGATGAAAGCAGGCTAACTTGTTGGGAGGAGAACGAAAATCCACACCCCTTTCGGTTTCTACACGACGTCGTACCGGAACGCTTAATCGCTTGGCGGTACATCTTAGTTTAACCTCGGCCAAAGCCTTCCACCAGCCAGACCTGGACTAATTAAGAAAACTTCAATCGGCCCAGCTGGGGATCGAACCCAGGACCTCCGTCTGTAAATCCAACCACTCACACCACTGCGCCACGGAGTAAATGTTTCGTTGCAAATTGCAGCGAATCAACGAATTTTATAAATCCTAAATCAACTAGACAAAAACACGTATTCATTTTTAGTATACTTTAAATTGCGGTCTCATTTCAAGTAGCTCCAAATTTTGTTACGTTAATAAATATTTAATTGCCCCAAATCTACTTGTCGGGCCGCTCCAATTTCCATACCAATTCACATACTTTTGGTTCCGCAGCAAAAACAATGGGACCATTGTAATAGAGTTTGTAGAAGTGCTCTTTGTCCAACAAGGCTGTGCAATTGCATTCTCTGATGATAATATATGCGGTGGAAGGATAAGCCACAGATTGATATGAGCTATACCGGAGTCTAGACTTTATTACCAAGGGCGGAAGGACGATAAAGTCATGTTTTACACACAAAGTCCACCATATTACGGAATTAAACTGGGCCGCAATGCAGACGACGTATTTAAAACTCGCATGCTAGCCTGAAACTGATTTATGCTAAGGTCCCCGAAATTTATTGGGTTACCGGGTTTGAATTGTGGGTGGGTGGTTGTGGTCTTAAGTAATGTGATCAGAGATATTTTTTTTTTGGGAAAAGAGCGGAGAAAATGCCTATCGAATGGTTACTGAAGTGAAGAATGAACCGGGATAATTTGTTGCTAAATTTCTGATGACTTATTATTTGAAATCACATCTATATTGATTACCTAATAAATATATCTGCAACTTTATACACACGAAAGGAGTTATTTAATTTTTAAATTAAATTATCTAGTATGTAATATTTTTCTGTGCTAAATTATCCTTACATTTATCATATAAGCGGATGGAGTTCTTTTCTAAATCCCGCTGTATATGTGGATTTTTTGTTGGGATATAAAGTAGAATATGTTTTGTTCCAAGATACCAAAGTACCAAAATTTAAATTGGTTCAGTGTCTTAGCCGTTCGAAGGACTTTGCATAAATTGTAATCTTAGGATTACAAAGATACAAAGATACGATTTGCGCGCACATGTATTTTATAATAAAAATCAAAAATAGCCGAACGGGCAGAGTTTCACTTCACACTGTTGTCACTCACAAAAAACGTCTTGCTTTCTGGCCTGTACCGCCTGTTTGCGAATTGCGTTGAAAAGGCGTGGAATTGGAAAAGAAAGATATCACACACTTGTTCGAACTTTTACGTGGCTGCGTGCCACAACGAGTTGACTCCAGGTTTCCAAAATGTATCCCGTGTGTGGCGTGCGTTCACCAAACTCCACTGCACTCATATATTCCAGAAGAAACACGGGAACAGCGCGAAAAGCGTTTACAATAAGAAGCGTGTACGACGAATGTCCTCTTCAAAATTCACTTAATTACGCGTGGAGTATACTTAGTGTCCATTTTGCAAGTGCGATTTAAGTGAATAGGAAGATTAAGGTATAGGTGCGAATGGGACGGATGTAATGATAGATAGGTGCGTTAAAAAAGGAGACACATTTGGCTCAAACACCGCCATTTTTCATAATGACGTCGTATGCGGTAGTCTTCTAACGGTAATATTAGTATGAACAATTATCGCAATACAGATGAAACTAAGATATATAAATCTCGGAGGATTCTACAGTTCTCTCATGTTCTCTCACAGTAAATTTCGGCTAAGATGTAGCGCTGTTAGTCCGTAGCGTGACTGAATCGCGTAGCGCTCTATTGTCACGATTTCACGATGTTCGTAGCTGCGAAATAGTTTTGTATTCGTAGAAAAAATTTTTGATTGTTTCTTTTTTAAATAAGTTATTCCTTAATCTCAATGACGATAAGGCCAGATAGTAGGTATTCTTTTTATTTTTTGTTTATGTATTCACATACAGTTTTTGTAATTTGTTGGTTGTTTGTAATGTTTTGAACAATTTTACTGATTTTCAGCTTGTTGGGATTTTATGTTAAATAAATAAATTGAATGGACTATCAGTTAAATTGTAAATTTCAGTTAATAAATACAATCCCCCAGAAATTCAGTGACACGTTCGCTATTGGTCTGTTCAAAAAAGACATTATTCGACGGTTTTTGATATTTTTCAAGTTTATTTTGCAAAAAAAAAAAACACTGCTTTATCTCGGGATTTTACTTTAATCAAATTCAAATTCAAATTCAAAATTCATTTATTTCAAGTAGGCTCAGTTTACAAGCACTTTTGACACGTCAGTTGACTATTTGTAAAGATTCTACCACCGGTTCGGAAGGCAGGTTCTGCTGAGAAGATACCGGCAAGAAACTCAACAGTTGCTCTTTTGAAAAAGTCATACAGTATTACAATTTACATTTGATAACAATTAAATTACAATTTCTTATAGTTTTATTTCCTGTGTGAAGGTGGAAGCTGATCCAATGGCCTCCAAGCACCTTTGTCGTTAAGGAACTCATCAATAGTGTAGTAACCTCGAGTAAGTAAATGTTTTTTAACACATTGCTTAAAGTTGTGCATTGGCAAGTCCATCACAGTCTTGGGGATCTTGTTATAGAAGAGTACACCCAAACCCACAAAAGATTTTTTAACTCTTTGGAGACGATATGCAGAAATAACTAACTTATGCCCGTGTCTAGTAAGACGTGGGTTTACATCTCCTTTTCGTTTGTACAAATTAATATTTTGTCTCACATAAACTATACTGTTATATATATACTGACAGGCTACTGTTAAAATGCCTATTTCTTTAAACTTTTGACGAAGGGACTCGCGTGATTTTAGTTGATATATTGCTCGAATTGCTCTTTTTTGAAGTACAAATATAGAATGTATATCAGCAGCCTTGCCCCACAACAAAATACCGTAAGACATTACGCTGTGAAAGTACGCAAAATAAACAAGTCTAGCTGTATCAACATCAGTAAACTGTCTTATTTTTCTCACTGCAAAAGCAGCTGAGCTGAGTTTACCTGACAGTTTTTCTATATGAGCACCCCACTGAAGTTTAGAATCCAAGGTCACTCCCAGGAAAACTGTGGAATTCTCTATTTCTAATGTTTCACCATTGATCATTATAGACTTATCTAATTTTATAACATTTGGTAATGAAAACTCAATACATTTAGTTTTCTTTGCATTTAAAAGTAAGTTGTTAACAGTGAACCAATGCGACACATGCGATATGGCACGGTTTACATCGTCGGAATTATCTTTACTTCTGTCACTCTTAAAAATTAGGGATGTGTCGTCAGCAAACAGTACTATCTCACAGATGCCGCTAACATGGTGTGGTAAATCGTTTATGTACACTAGGAATAGAAAAGGACCCAGAATTGAACCCTGTGGGACGCCCATTGTGTTAGAAAAACCGCGAGACTTTGAATCATTTATGCATACCTTTTGTGTTCTATCACTAAGATAAGAGGCGATGAGATCGAGTGCAACACTTTTTATGCCATAGTGGCTTAACTTAAGTAAAAGAATGTTATGGTCAACACAATCGAATGCTTTGGACAAATCACAAAATACACCAATAGCATTCTTAGCATTTTCCCATGCATCATATATATGTTTTAAAAGTTTAGCACCTGCATCAGTTGTACTGCGACCTTTAGTAAAACCATACTGTTCAGGGTGAAATAAATTATTTAAATTAAAATGACTTAAAAGTTGATTTAAAATGATTTTTTCAAAAACCTTACTAAGTGTTGGCAGTATTGTAATTGGTCTATAATTATTAACATCAGTTTTGTCACCTGATTTAAAAAGTGGTAACAGTTTGCCATGTTTCATTAGGTTCGGAAAGATACCCAAATCCACGCATTCATTAAAAATAATAGCTAAGTGGGGAGCAATGACATCAATGATGTTAGATATTACTTTCACTGACATGCCCCACATGTCTCCAGTTCTTTTTAATTTTAACAGTTTAAAAGTTTTTTTAATGTCTGATACAGTTATATGATGAAATTCAAAAAGAACGTTGCACTCTTTAACATGGCCTCTTAATATCCTCTGGGCTTCCGTAGCAGAAGAGTCCAGTGAATCTGTTAACAAGATAGGAACATTCTGGAAAAAGTCTTCAAAGGCATTAACAACCTCGTTATCGGTGTTTATCTTTTTATCATTGACAATTAATTCAAAACTCATATCACGTGGTCTAATTTTGCCTGATTCTTTATTAATTATGTTCCAGGTTGTTTGTACCTTGTTTTCAGATTTTATTATTCTATCTTTGATGTGTAATGATTTTGCAAGAATACAAACACGTTTGAAAATTTTTGAATAGTTTTTTACATGTTCTAAATATGTTCGCGTTTGATTATACTGTTTCTCCTCGTACAACTCGTACAATCTGTCTCTACTTTTGTAATCATAGTTTCGTTATGTCAAATATCGATTAAAAATATAAAACAGTACATGCACAATATTCCCTGTTATAAGGCATTGAGTGGAAAAAAATAGTAACTAATCTCGTTAATCTCGTTAATTTCGCAAAAGACATTTATTCACCATTACTTCAATAGTAGTGAACTTTTCATTTCCAACATCTTTATAAAACGGAATGGAATCTACACGTGAACGTTAAATAACTGGAAACCTGCATCGCTTCCTGCAATCGGTATTAATTTGTAACATGGAGCTTAAGGCTGAGTACACACGAACTACTCGCTAACTTGTTAGGCGGCAGTTCGAGATGAGTTGCCATGGAGACATGATTAACGAGTTATCAAGTTAAATATAGACATTACACGTATATTGCTCTTGGCGGATAATTTTACTCAATTAGTACTTACATCAGTAGCAATAAGAGCATCTGTTTCATCAACTTATTTTTTTGCCTAAGTATTTACAAGTTCCTCGATTACAGATGACATTAACATTCATTATATATGTAATTGTGGAGGAGAAGAATCAGTGCTGTGATAAATAAGAGGATATTTGATGATTTGAGCTCAGTTGTTTGTGAGGCAGCATATACACCGTCATGCTGCCAGTTGCGTTAGTGATTTTGTGCAATAAGTGTTTTGTATTGTAATTATTGTTTATAGTGTGGCAGGCAGGGAAGGTGAGTGTTTATGCATTCTAAAGAGACTAAACCTACTACCAAGGTCACAAGTCCTGGGACCTAGTCTAGGTGTTTCCTCTGCCACAAAATAATGGTACAATCACTAGGTATGCATGGTGGTAGTACGTACATTCTCTGAAGAGCTCTGCCACAAAAAGCTCTACAATAAAAACACTACTTAAATTAATAAGCCTAACGCTAACCTACACATGTCAATACATTTTTTATGAAAAAGAAACTTAATACTAAGTTATTCTAATGAAAATTACTCACATTAAAAAAAAATATTTACAAAAAAAAAAATTAGTACAGTCTTAACTATGTGGCCGGCCTTATAGCTCCCTACTTAAGTAATTGCCTCAATTCCATATCTCGCAGCTACTGCTCTGGTTTATAAAAAAAAAAAACTAACTCCACATTGTACGTATCATAGAGTTTTTAATTTTTTAACAGATAACTCCATTCACTTGCGCTCTAAGTCAAACAGATCTCTGTGAATGAGGAATATGCACCTTTGCCTTATATTTTTTGCCAGTTTACACGTTTTGATTGTGAATCATGAATGCGTACTTTTACCTGGCTACGGCAAAAAAACAGGAAATAGCTTTGCTGGTATATGGTATATAATTATTATGTTTATTTACATTTGAGTGATCTGCCTGATCTAGAGACAAATGTTGAAAAGCGATCTGTTCCTTCAATGAAATATTATAAGAAAGAAAAGCGGATAGTGTAATAAATTAAACTATTAAAAAGAATATACTAAATTAAAATACCTATACATACTAAATATACACACATATGATATAATTCATATGAGTAAACCTACATACATAATTATAAAAATACATGACGGAGAAAGACTAAATTCCATAGACTGATTTTGAGTGTACTCGATCCTACGGACTGAATATCAGAATCTCGTATCCCATGGACTGATATTATTATCTACAAAATTAATTTGTTATTATTAAGTAGTTCTTTGTATATATTATGCTCAGAATACAGTATTTTACAGTATTCTGAGCATAATATAGACAAAGAACTTCTTAATTAATAACTAATTAATTTTGTTTCAACGCCATAAAAACCTAACGACCTCACAAATTAACGACGTCATCCTTTGATAACTTCTTAACAATCGCAGATCTGAGAAAGAATAGAGTATCTGTGATATTATTTTCGGAAAGCGTAAATGTAAAAGTAACAACTTGTCCATAAATGTTTCTATTACCTAGCTTAAAGTTTCACCATCGATATTGTTAATGAAAAAATAAATTTACTTAGTCGAGGCACGAGGTTACTACACCATTGATGAGTTCCCTAGTAATAAAGGTTCTTGGATGTCATTGGATCAGCTTCCTTCACACAAAAAGTTAAACTATAGGAAATTGTAATGTTGTCATCAATTGTAAATTATAATATTGTATGTTTCTTTTTTAAAAAGAGCAACTGTTGAGTTTCTTGCCGGTTTCTTCTCAGCAGAACCTGCCTTCAGAAACGGTGGTAGAATCTTTACAAATATTCAACTGACATGTCAAAAGTGCTTGTAAAGTGAGTCTTCTTGAAATAAATGAATTTTGTTTTTTTTTCAAGCCAGCTGGGAAGAGTGGATTTAGCCTACTAGCATACGCCCGTGACTTCGTTCGCGTGGTACTCAGTTTTTCAGAAATTCCGCGGGAACCATAGATATTTCCGGGATATAAAGTAGCCTATATGTTAATCCACAGTAAAATCCATTTCCATTCCAAATTTCAGCAAAATCGCTTTAGTATCCACAGCGCAAAGAAGAAACAAATATACACACTTACACACAAACTTTCGCCTTTATAATATTAGTGTTATGGTTCTCTGCTTACTATCAGACCCATTACCGTTACTTACGTCCTTCAACTATTACTATAAAAAAACTTCATAAGTTAGAATCCAAGAACAAAGTAGATCCATACTTAAATTAAATGATAACTAACTAAGCCTCTCCACAATCGCGCAAAAACAGCCTTTAAATAAGTACCCCAAAACCCTTTTTATTAAAGCCTCCGCCTCCAGATCAGAAACCACTTTTTGTTTTCCCATTATTGTTCCGGACGCTTCCATTAAATGCGTACATTAAAACGAAAAGAGATAAAAAGAGATGGCATTACTCAAGATTACAGATTATGTCGCAGCCAGAATGGAGATTTCAGTCAAAAGATTAATTATCTGGGACTATTCATAGGACTTTAATGCTTATATCTTATTTTTTTCATCAAGCATTATAAAAGGAGGAGCTCTATTATACGAAAATCATTTGCAGGAA
Organism: Bicyclus anynana; assembly: GCF_947172395.1. Taxonomy (NCBI): domain Eukaryota; kingdom Metazoa; phylum Arthropoda; class Insecta; order Lepidoptera; family Nymphalidae; genus Bicyclus; species Bicyclus anynana. The sequence goes on from NC_069099.1 coordinate 3,642,414, forward strand.
CTATGCCGTCTCGGCTTTGTATAGGCTTTATAGTTCATTATTCCGACGAGATTAAAGTTTACGCGTATTTCAAGTCCAATTTGTGAATTTTTAGGGATATGGGCAACTGGTTTCGAAACTCGTACTTAATCATTAGCTTGTTTTACAATATATTAAGTACAAAGCGTTAATACCTGATTTAGGCAGTTTATCTATTTCTTTAATAAATTATTTGAGTGACATTAATGTAGCATATACTTAATAGAAAATATCTCAACCTACTTTTATGAGATTTAGAGTAACATTTATTACGTACATTCATCGATCTTAAGTGTGTATGTTGAATATTTTACAAATACCTATTGTATTTCAGATTTAGTTTACTGTTAAAGTGAATTTAAATTTGTAAATACATATAATGATGTATTATCTAGTAAATAGGTATTTGGTTAATTATAATAAAAATTACATTTGTGTTTTCCAAATTCATAATGTGCACAAAGCACAATGCTGGAATTTTGCGGACGGAGATTATTTGGATTGATTTTAAGAAGAAAATCCACAATAATAATTGTCTAAAGACGACCACTTTTTTACTTATCCTGTTCGACTTTTTACTGCCGTATCCACTCTTAACACTTAACTTTTTTTTTTGTTCTTTACAAGTTAGCCCTTGACTACAATCTCACCTGATGGTAAGTGAAGATGCAGTCTAAGATGGAAGCGGGCTAACTTGTTAGGAGGAGGATGAAAATCCACACCCCTTTCGGTTCTACACGGCATCGTACCGGAACGCTAAATCGCTTGGCGGTACGTCTTTGCCGGTAGGGTGGTGACTAGCCACGGCCGAAGCCTCCCACCAGCCAGACCTGGACAAATTAAGAAAATCTTAATCTGCCCAGCCGGGGATCGAACCCAGGACCTCTTGTATATCCACCGCGGATACCACTGCGCCACGGAGGCCGTCAAAATAAGTAAGTAAGAGGAATGAGAATATTGGAAAATTACCAAAGTTTTAATAATAGATTAAGAAACGGTTGCATAATGACGGTCATTAATAGAGACACGAGTGTTTTAATGCCAAGTTATGCATGTTTCATACTCTACTTAATCTATTCTCATGAAATAGAAATCGAACAAAATTAAATACTACTACATTTTTCGCGACTAAGAAGGTAAAGGATTGATGGTTGTATTTGTAGCACTATCTTGGAGAGTTTGTTCCATATCAAGGCTCGAGTTAGTGATTTTGATAAAAATACAAAGCTAAAATGCATTTAAAATATAAATTTGTAATTAAATCAATAATGTAAAGCGAGTGGCACCAAAATAATTATTCCGCAATACAATATTTTTTTTATTGTATACCAACAGGCAAAGATTGACACCCGTACAGCCAGGTCTTCATACTCGTATTTGCATCACAATTTAAATTACTGTACTGCTCAAATTGTTAATTATTTAATTAAAATATACCAACTTGAAATTTTAAAATACAAAAAAAAACATTGTTAAAAAATCAAGAACCCAGAGCTGCATAAAAGACCAAGAATCCAGAGCTCTAACTGTGCTAACAATTAAATTAACTTTGAATTCAAACTAGTTGGTTGTTACAAATACAAGAAACGCCACAGACTGGAACTAGTTTAAGTATTTCTGCTAAGTTCGCATTATGAGTTCCCAGTCCCTCATTAAAACATCCTTTTGTCCTGCGCACGGACCCTAATAACTCGTTATTGTTATTTTTTTCTCCTTTTTTCTCGCACAGTTCTGCCTTTTTTTTATTGGCGGGCCTGATTAAACCCAGATTTTGTAGTTTTGTTCGTTCATTTCAAAGCACTAGTGTTTTTTCAACGACTTTGTCTAGTGGTTATCCTGAATTATAATCTTATCAGTTAGTCTTCAGAGTTCTGGTTTGGGTAGTTACGTTAGAGCTTCAATACCACTCCTCGGTCATGAGTTCGACCGCTTTACCATTGAGCAATGGTAAAGCGGTCGAACTCATCACCGAGGAGTGGTGATTCGATTCCGGCCTGTTGTTCAATATGGCCGGGATCGAACCATCGACTATTGTCGTACCCACTCTTACTACAGTCTTTCCCAACTAGTTGGAGGGGAATATAAATATTGGTCATTCTTTCAGAGTTAGATAGCGCATTTATCGAGACTATATATTATCCCCGTATTCCTACGGAAACGGGAATTACGCGGGTGAAACCGCGCGGCTTCAGCTAGTAATATATATGACAAACGATAGAAAAAAGATTAAGCGCTGGACCGATGGTTTAACTGGCTCACTGTGGACTTTAAACTCCAGGGTTAGACGTTTATATAAGAAACGTGTGGATTATGAAACAGGGCTAAAACTCACGTGATTTAAGGTCGTTGCAAGAACCAGCTCATGACAAAGGGCCCCGTATAGGTTCGAAACTAGCATACTCCTTAGACTTATATCAAGTGAATTTTAGCCGTGTTTCATAATTAATTAATATGAATAATACTCACGATAGTTTAAATACCGACAAAGACGTACCGCCAAGCGATTTAGCGTTCCGGTACGATGCCGTGTAGAAACCGAAAGGGGTGTGGATTTTCACCCTCCTCCTAACAAGTTAGCCCGCTTTCATCTTAGACTGCATCATCACTTACCATCAGGTGAGATTGTAGTCAAGGGCTAACTTGTAAAGAATAAAAAAAAAATCTAAAACTTATTATTATTATATTATTATTTAGTATTATTGTTATTGTTGACCTTACCCGGGATTTGAATCTTAGACCTCTATATCCGCAGTTGAACAAGTAAGAAAACCGGTGTATAATCCAAGTTGAGTCTCACAATAACAATACATGTAAACAGATTTTAATGATAAACAAAAAATATACATTTCTCTCAATTTAGTACAATTCCACCCTCATAACACAAGCATAACATGTACTTACAGGCTATTTCTTAAATCCTCCAAAGATTTTTGGTTTTCAAATATAAATAAGTTATTTTTGCTACGCGAAACGAATCCTTATTATATAGGATTACGTAACATATTCGCGTAAGGGTTGTTTTTTTACCAATTTGCGAAACGGTCCCGGAGAAACCAGTTCACGTTGTCACATTAAATATAACATTGATGAAACAAAAGTGGCTTAAGTCGAAAAATAACAAATAGGCAGCGAACGAAATAGGAGTTCACCATATAAAAAGACACCCAGGAATAGAATTTAACCATCTAAAATTGCATGGATAAGACAAATCTTTGCAATACAATCTTAAATCTTATCAAAATTCTTATCTACGTATTGAAAGGTTTGGTTAAGGTTTGAAAGGAAGTAAAACTTGAAAATGGATGTATGTATTAAATCTGAAATAACATAAAAATAAAAAATTTGTGATCACAATAATTATTCAAATTTATAAATCATAGACCAAATTAAACTTTCAGAAAAAAATCTAGTAATAGGATGTGTGTGTCATTAAGTAATTATCCATTATTTATAGAAGTAAATTTTACCTCCAATGTTTATAAGAATTTTCAAAAAAAAATTTGAATTAGAAAGATGCTCTAAAGTGATGATGAATAGCTTACGGCAATAGATTTTTATATAGGTAAGAACATAAAAGAGAAGAAAATGATACTCATATAAATTTATCTGAAAATTTGCAAATAAAGAGTTAGGCCACTGTTACTCCTGCTGTTAGATTTGGAAATGCCCCCACAAGTGCGTGCTGGGTGTTCATACATAACTCATGAGGGGCTGCGCACCTATTAATATCGTACATTGTTTGACAGAAATCGCATTCTGGACATGATTATGATAATTCACATACATATCAAAGCCTCAAGA